>NC_043000.1:2251207-2284242 GCF_006345805.1 Octopus sinensis
GTTTGACTAAGCCATTACTGGGAAAACTTTGGAGTCAATGTCATCACGCTACAATAAGTATCTATGAATATGTTGATACATGTGTGTATGTGTGTGTGTTCATGCAAATATGTATTTACATATCTTCCTTCTTCTTTATGCCTCTAACCCTCCAACGCGGAGTATAGGCCACTTATAGTTGAATTCCATGTCGCATAATTTTTCGCTTCTCTACTTATACTCTGCCATGAATGTCCCCCTTTCTCTAATTCCTTTTGTGTTGATCTACGCCACGAGTTCTTAGGTCTACCTCTCTTTCTATATCCATCCAGTTTCCACTGTAAAGCACTTTTCGCTACATTTGGTGTTTCTTTTCTAATTGTGCTACCAATCCACTTCCCACTTTTTCTTAAATATTTGCTCCCTAATCGAAACTTCATTTGTTCTTTGTATTTACATATATTTGTATTTACATATATCTGTAAATATTCATAATTGTTCAGACTTCACTAGTGCTGGTGCCAAATGAAAAGCACCCAGTCCAGACTGTAAAGTGGTCGGCATTAGGAAGGGCGTCTAGCCATAGAAACCATACCAAAACAGACAGTGGAGCTTGGTGCAGTCCTCTGGCTTGCCAGCTACTGTCAAGCCATCCAACCCATGCCAACATGGAAAATGGATCTTAAATGATGATGATGATGATGTTTAGTGCATCCACTCCTCCATCCATCTTCTTCACCCACTGGTCATGAAAGGGTCATGGAGATAGTGTCCTCAGGCATCTCCACCATAGCACCCTATCAAACAACCATCTTCTTCTTCTTCTTCTTCTTACAGCATTCACCCGGGGTGGGTTCAGCTGGCTTCATTCATCCTCAATACTGCATCTCTCACAAACGCCGACCAGACCTGGCGATTTGAGGCTAACGACCATGTGATCTCCAACCACTCCTTATTCCAGCAGTGAACGCCGTAGATATGGGAGCCTAGGTTGGGTTCCAGATCAGCCTTGACTGTCATCAGACAGGTTTTTCGTTGTCCACCACATCGCTTTCGCCAACCCTGAAGGGGAGATGGGGCAATTGCTTCGTAGATGAATTCTTCTGGTTGACGATGGAGGGCATAACCCAGCCAACGCAGACGTCTCGTTAGAATGACTTGTCAGAGGGAGGTGATTTTGCACTGGTGTTGCACCAATTCCTAGAGTGGCCCATGTTATTACTGCCACTTCTCACAATATCAGTGAAATGACCCCTCTTGCAATTGCTTCGTAGATGAATTCTTCTGGTTGACGACGGAGGGCATGACCCAGCCAATGCAGACGTTTCGTTAAGAACCATCATTATGCTTTCCTGCTGGATTTCCAAGTATGACCAACTGAGGCTATGGATATTATCCAACCATTACATTCTTTGTCTACCTGGAGAATACATCTTGCAATTCTTTTCTGTGACATTCTAATCGTATGTTCATAACACTAGAGCTTCTCAATGTGGAGAAATAGCAGCTCAACCTGGATGTGTAGTATTTGAATTGATTGAATGACAGTGTCAGATAAAATGCTTTGCACATATTTCCCTTACTGCCTGGTCTCTGAGTTCAAATCCTATGAAAGTTTACTTTTCTTTTCAGACCTTTGGAGGTCAATAAAATAAAATACAAATCAATTATTGCTTTGATGATTCTGAGTTGCTCCTCCTCTCAAAAGTTGCTGGCCTTATGCCTGTGTTTGAGACAAAGCAGTGTGTGTGTGTGTGTTTGTGATTGAATACTTGTGTGTAGGTGAGTGTATGAATGTATGTGTGAGTATTTGCAAATGTGTTTAACAGTATGATGTTATACATATGTATGTATACATGTATGTGTGTATATGTCAGATACGCGTGTAAGAGTGTCTGTAAATTTGTGCATGTGTCTGTATTTGTATGCACATGAGTTTATGCTTTTATGTTTATACATACATGTGTGTGTGTAAGTGTAAGGTGTATATATATGAAAGTGTGTGTGTAAGTGTAAGGTGTATATATATGAAAGTGTGTGCCTGACTCTGTGCATGTGTACATAAAGGGTAAATTCAGGAATTGAAAGAAAATGGTGATGTTCTGTGTCAGCATCTATTAGTCAGTAGGAGGGTTAGATGTCTTCATTTACCACTTGGAATACAGAAACTAATGCTCCAGGCCTTGTCACTTACCTGAGAGCGAGAAAAAGAAGTAGAAGTGGGTGGTGATTTTTTTCCCTCCTTTCCTCAATCTCAAATGAAGGGCAAGTCCTGAAACTTCGGTTCTACGTATCTCATGACAGAACTTAGGTTCTACGTATCTCCTATCCAACTGTCATGTGTGTGTGTGTGTGTATGCGCATGTATGTGTGTGGATAAGTGTGTGTTGATATGGTACACATATAAGGGTGTGTATAAGTGTATGTAAATGCATGTGTCTGTGGTATACATATAAGGGTATGTACAGATCTATGCGTGCCTGGATGAGTGTGTAAATGTATGTATCTATGGCATACTTGAGGCTGTGTATGCGTCTCTGCATATGTATATGAATCTATGTATGCATGTGGGGAGATATGTATGTGTATGATAAAAGCGTGTATGGGTCTATGCATGTGTGTGTATGATATACATGCAAGAGTATATATAATCCAGTGCATGTGTAAATGTGTATATGTGTGTGTATGATATATATGAAAGATTGTGTATGAGTCTATGCATGTGTTTGTATCCACCTGCATATAAGGTATACATGTAAGAATATGCACAAACCTATGCATATCTCTGTATGCATATGTGTCTGTATGAGTCTGTGCAAATGTATGTATACCCAAATGTGACATGCATGTAAGAGTGTATATGACTTTATGAATATGTATACATGTATATGTATATTCATAAACATGTATATATATGTTATGTATATAATCATCTATGTATATGCAAGTGCATATACAACATGCATTTAAGAATCTATATGAATAATGCAGGCATGTGTATACATATGTGTATACATGAGTGTGTATGATATACAAGTGTGTATATGAGTCTGTAATTGTGTATATACTACACGTGTGTCAGATATACATATAAGAACGTGTATGAATCATTCTTATGTTTATATATGTGTATATGTATGTATAATATACCTGTATGTGTGTATGAGTTTATGCATGTGTGTATATGAAATACATGTAAGAGTGTGTGTGTGTGTGTGTGTGTGTAATGTGTAAGAATAAATGAATAACACAAGAAATGAATGTTTTTCTCTTCTTGTTAAGGAAAATTGTGCCTGCAGCTGCTTGGGCAATTATTTCGGTGTGTGTCAGCCATCATCAATGTAAATAGGCATCATTGTCTGGCATCTGCATCAGAAGAGACATTCTACATAGACATCGCTCTACATTATCTCATTTCAGGCTTTCATCTATTAATTTTAATAACAGTAAGAACCACAACCACACAAGTAGCATCAGCAGCAGCAACAACAACAACAACAATTATATCAAAAGCTATGGCAGTGATAGTAAATTAACTCTTCAGCCCTACTTGCAGATCTCCAACACACTTCTCACTTCTTCTCCAAACTATTGCTTGCCCCAAACATTAGAACTCTTTTCTCTCCGTAGCTCATAAAATTATTCCTTTTTGGCAACTTTTAACTCTTTTGATTCCAATTTGCCTGAAATTGCTTTTGGTTCTGTAATGCAAGCTGTGTATTTTAATGTGGTCTAAATTAAAACCAACAGAGATGCAGCATGAAGTTTTGTCAGTGAAGAGGTCACGGTCTCAAAGCGAGGAAAATATTTTGACAAATTAAATTTAAATGTTAAAGTGAATCTAACGGTTTTTGCGTGTTTCTTAAATGGCTTATAAACACCTTCCACGCTGCAATTGTTTTCTTTCCAGCACACGATCTCAGATCAGGTCACTTGCTATGCAAGTACATCTCCGTAATGAATTAAAACCATTCATTGTAATTTCATGTTAATTTATGTTTGAAATACCCAGGTGACGAACTGGTGGAATTGTTAACATGCTGGGTAATATGCTTTAGGGTACTTCACCTGTCTTAACACTCTGGGTTCAAATTCTGCTGAGGCTGATTTTGCCTTTCATCCTTTTGGGGTCAATAAAATGAGCACCAGTCAAACACTGGAGATGATGTAATTGACTTACTCCTCCCCTAAATTTCTCGGCCTTGTGCCAAAATTTGAAATTAATTTATGTTTCATATACTTGCTTAATAAGGACAAAGTTATTTTACTGCATTCTTCATTCATTATCTTTAAAATTAATTGAGTCAAAATTAGCACATTTCAATAGAAATTTGGTAACAAAAGTTATAATTTTACAGACTATTAACCTCATCTTTGAAATATATAATGTATCTGATGATGATGATGATGGTGACTTAGAATATGTCATAAAAATTTAGAAATTTTGAGGGAATGTGAAATGGTTCTTTTTTTAACTGTGGAACTCAAAGTAGGTAAAGTTATGAATAATATTGGGCTAAAAATCTTTAGGATAGAAAAAGTTGAAGGTTGCCTGTGGGACATGAACCCACATCTTCTATAAACATGATAAACCACAGGCAGCCTTTGAATTTTTTGTTTGAAGGGTTTTTACCCAATATTTACTTGCTGTAATTTAAAGCTTTATCTACTTCGAGTTTCACAGTTAAAAATGAGTTATATTTAGTAAGATTCTTCTGAGTTCAAATCCTGCTACGGTTGACTTTGCATTTCATTCTTCTGAGTTTCATGAAATCAGTACCAGTTGCGTATTGGCTCATCTGACTGAATCCGTTATATCCATCCATTTCAACAAATTTTAGTCCTTGGCTTTAAGTTAGAAACCAGTATATATATCTACACCACTTTACAGTCGGTTTGTTTACCAAGCCTTATTCCTGATATGTACATGGTTCCAGACTAGATTTAAACTAGGAAATAAGAATAAAAACCCTTGATAATCTCAGTGACAGAGCTGATCAAAATGTAGTTTAGAAATAAATACTTTAACCCTTTAGTATTTAAACCGGCCATATCTGGCCAAAACAGCTAATCTGTTTTATGTTCAAACTGACCAGATCCAGGCTCTCACACCTACCCTACAATGTTATTCTACATTAAATAATTACACCATCAAGATCTTGAAGATATGAGATAATGCATGATTAATTCAAATCAATGGGAATCAATAGGCATTATGTTTGATTGAATAATCTGAACACTAAAGGGTTAAATAGATGAGTTAGATATTCAAGATGAAAATAATTTTCATGATTTCAAATGTAGTCTATAAGGCCAAATATTGGAACCCTTTTGATACAATTCTGTCTGAGATATGATCCAAATTTTCTGTTTTAAAGGGATCTAAATTATAACCTTCCATCACAATTTCATGTTCATTTGTTTCAAACACCAATTTAGTAATGACAAATTTATTTTACTAAATTCTTCCTTATTTTCAATATCAATTAAAATTATTCAAATATAGTAGCAAAAGGATTAACCCTTTCATTACTGTATTTCTGCTGAGATGCTCTGTGTTTCTTTCAATTACTTTAAATATAATAAAAGAATTTAGTAAAATAACTTAGTTATCATTAAGCTAGTGCTAGAAACATAAATTGTGATTAAAGTCTGGTGGAAGGTTTTTATTCAAAACTTGTGAAAACAAGACATTTGTACTGAAGAACCAGAGCCAGTTTCAGCTGGGTTGGTAACGAAAGGGTTAAGGATGGGTTATAATTTATTGTGACAACCCAGTACTTTGTTGTACTTTACTGACACTTATTAACACTTGTGGGGGGTTGAATTCAGGACGTAATGACTTGTAACTAAATATTGCAAGGCATTTTGTTTGACGCTGCATCAATACAGTTATCTAACAACCCCACAGAAAATTATAATTTTAATGATAATGACTTTATGTATTTAGGGACTTTATTGCACTGGGTTCTGATGAAATAGATCACTGGAAGTCATTTTCTCTTGTTTTACTTTGCAGTAAATGAATAATGAAGATAATGAAAGGTAAAAATAACAGAAGAAATATGGTGTATCAGATAACTATCTTGAAGCAAATACACTGTTGGACCACTGCTACAATATTTACTCTATGTTGTCTACTGAGACATATATTAGAACCTTTATAGCTAAATCTCTATAGTCTTGGTAACTATATGCTACTATATTTAGGGAAATTGGTTGAAAAATTTTTTAAGGAACATCTTACTGTCCAACACTGTTCTCTCTGAGCTATGTGCATGTACACACATTTTTGGCAACCGGTGGACTAAAAAATTGACATGTACATGAAAAATTTGTTGTCTAAAATAATATCAACTACTTGAGCTTGCTAAGATTGGCCTGACTCATTCATGCTATCCATTCTGATCCTGCATAATTTTTAAGTCAGCAAGGCACCATCGTATGTCCATACAGAGCCAGTTGATGAATGTTTTTGCTTGACAGGTAATTCATGAATATTTCTGTCAGGATGTTTTTCAGAGTGTAATGATGAGTTCTTGCTTAGTTCTCCAGCAATGCCTTGCAAAACCTATCCCTCTCCATGTCATCAGTGATTGTAAGAAAACTGGCATGTAGTTTCTTATTTCTTTATTGCCCGCAAGGGGCTAAACATAGAGGGGACAAACAAGGACCGACAAAGGGATTAAGTTGATTAGATTCACCCCAGTGCGTAACTGGTACTTAATTTATCGACCCTGAAAGGATGAAAGGCAAAGTCAACCTCGGCAGAATTTGAACTCAGAACGTAATAGCAGTCGAAATACCACTAAGCATTTCGCTCGCCGCCTAAAATTGGTACTACATAAGATTTTTGCAATAATTGGCTATCATCATCATCATCATCATGTGAGTAGACTTGGTAGATGGAAACTGAAAGAAGCCCGTCTTATATATATATATAATTTTTTTTCCCCTTCCTCCCTTATTTTTCTTTTCCCTTTTCTCTTTTTGTCTCTCTTCCCTTCTCCAAACACACAGAGACACACACACACGCACACACACACACATAAACACACACACACAAACACACACGGACACACAGACACACATACACACCTCCACAAAACGATCATAAAAAGTGGAAAGAGTTCTTAGACCCCAAACGGCATTTGACCATCCTCAAAATGATAAAAGGTGTAATTTATGGCCTGTCTACCCACCAACACACACTCAGTGACACTGAAGTGGTCAAAGCTGAAATTCTTAGAAACCCCTTGGAGTCCAGCAGACCAAAGGAAATCCTTCTTCTTCCCTCTCCCTTCCCCTCTTTCTCTTTAGCCTCAGATACAAACGCACGCGCACACACACACACACACACACACACACACACATACATACACACATGTTCTCTCACTCACTTCCTCCTCATCCACTTCACCCTCTTGTGCTGTCTTGTTCCTCCCCACCACTACGAAACTCTATAAAATGATTAAAATTCCCCACAAAGGAATTATTTTGATTTGAAAACCCCACTAGAATGGGAGAAAGCACTAATGATCTAAATGATATGATCTGAATGATATGATATATATATGTAAAAAATGTAATATATAAATAAATATCTGTAAATATAAACCATCCGATCTTCTGATTACCTCATTTCTTCTAATATATATATATATGTATGTGTGTGTGTGTGTGTATATGTTTCTGTGTCTGTGTTTGTCCCCCCAACATCGCTTGACAACCGATGCTGGTGTGTTTACATCCCCGTAACTTAGCAGTTCGGCAAAAGAGACCGATAGAATAAGTACTGGGCTTACAAAGAATAAGTTCTGGGGTTGATTTGCTCGACTAAAGGTGGTGCTCCAGCATGGCCACAGTCAAATGACTGAAACAAGTAAAAGAGAGTATATAAATACGCACCAGATATGCATACACACACACACACACACACACACACACAAATGTGCTCACACACATACACAGTCTTCCACATAGTTTCTAGATTCAGTCTACTGAATACACTCACAAGGCATTGGTCACCCTGAGGCAATAGTGGAAGATACCTGCCCAAGGTGCTAAGCTGTGGGACTGAACCTGAAACTATGTGGTTGCAAAATGAGTATCTTAACCATATAGCCATGCCAGCACCTCGTAGATTTTGAGTTCAATCCCAGTTGTGCACTTAATTCAGATTGTGAAGGCATGTGGCTTAGTGGTTAGAGTATTCAGCTTATGATCATAAGGTCATGAGTTCAATTCCAGGTGGCTCATTGTGTCCTTTAGCAAGACATTTTATTTCACGTCGCTCCAATCCACTCAGCTGGCAAAAGTGAGTTTTTTCCTCATAATTGAAAGGGCTAGCCTTGTCACACTCTGTGTCATGCTGAAATTCTCTGAGAACTACACAAAGGGTAAATGTGTCTGTGGAGTACTCAGCCACTTGCACATTAATTTCATGAGCAGGTTGTTCTGTTGGTCTGATCAACTGGAATCCTTATTGTCATAACCGACAAAGAAACAGTTTTTTTCTTTTAATTTAGACTAATCCTGTATGCCTAAACCATTGTGACAATCATTGAAGTACCAAAGTGTCTGTGGTATTTTAGTTATGGCTCTTTACCTTTCGATCTGAAGTGCTTATGTGGTCATCCTTCATGAATCAATAAAATAAAGGAGACCCCCCCCCACTTCAGTTATGAATGACCATGAGATTGCACCTTGAAAGTTTCATACTTCTTTACTACCCACCAGGGGATCAACACGGAGAGGACAAACAAGGACAGACAAATGGATTAAGTCAATTATATTGACCCCAGTGTGTAACTGGTACTTAATTTATCGACCCCGAAAGGATGAAAGGCAAAGTTGACCTCGGCGGAATTTGAACTCAGAACGTAACGGCAGACAAAATACAGCTACGCATTTCGCCCGGCGTGCTAACATTTCTGCCAGCTCGTCTTTTGAGTCACAAGTCTGGGCAAGGTTGTTTATGGAAGACCAGCAGTGGCCCATGCATACCAGCCTCTTATCTCCACACCACTGATGTTATCCAAGAGAAAGGCAAAGGGGCTGATATAGCTTTGGCACCAGTGACGTTGCAACTCATTTCTATACCTAAGTGAACTGGAGTAATGTGAAACAAAGTGTCTTGCTCAAGAACATAACATACAGTGCAGGAGTGGCTGTGTGGTAAGTAGCTTGCTTACCAACCACATGGTTCCGGGTTCAGTCCCACTGCGTGGCATCTTGGGCAAGTGTCTTTCACTATAGCCCCGGGCCGACCAAAGCCTTGTGAGTGGATTTGGTAGACGGAAACTGAAAGAAGCCCGTCGTATATATGTATATATATATATGTGTGCATGTATGTTTGTGTGTCTGTGTTTGTCCCCCTAGCATTGCTTGACAGCCGATGCTGGTGTGTTTATGTCCCCGTCACTTAGCGGTTCGGCAAAAGAGACCAATAGAATAAGTACTGGGCTTACAAAGAATAAGTCCCGGGGTCGAGTTGCTCGACTAAAGGCGGTGCTCCAGCATGGCCGCAGTCAACTGACTGAAACAAGTAAAAGAGTAGAGTAAAAGAGAGAGCCTGGTCTGAAAAACCAACCCACTGCCTCATGATCATGAGCCTGACACTCTAACCACTGAGCTATGTGCCTTCCCCAATAAAATAAAGTATCAGGTAAATACTAGTGTCAGTTTAGTATGCTTATAAAATCTCCTAGATGAGAGTGAAATTATAATGGTTTCAAGTTCTAACATGAGCTCCAGCAGTTTTTGAGGGGATGGGCAAGTTGATTGCATCAACCCCAATACTTGACTGTTACTTATTTTATCAACCCTGAAAGAAGGAAAGGCAAAGTCTTTCTTTTTTTTTTTTTTTTGAGCTCAGAACACGAAGATGAATGAAATGCCATAAAGCATTTTGTCTGCATGCTGTTGGTTCTGCCAGTTCACAGACTGAAATTATAATAGAAGACTAAGGCCTATCAATTTAAGAAATTAGTAACAGATCATTATACTTCTCTGGCTTTTTATTGTGATGGACATTAATCTCTCACACAATCAACACCATCGGGCTGGAACCAAGAATCAATTCTGAAGTGCTATTTGATGTCCTGAAAGATGTTTGCATTTATCTCTCTCTCTATATAAAGCTGAAATTGTCTGTGTATGGCAGGTTTGGTAGCCTTCAACTAAAACTATATCCTCCGAGACCCTGCGGCGCAAGTTGACCAAAATTGAGAGTATGATAGAAGAAGGCTTGCTCTTCCTTCCGTAGCAGATAAAATTCAAATCGGACCATGTTAACACAAAAAATTATTTACATCAAAAAGGTGATTTTTTTTCTATGAAAATCCCTATTATTTACCATTTTTTGACTGCTGTGTCGCCATTTTTCGGTGTATTTCAACCAGAAAAATGTTCACTTAAAGAGAATAACAAGCTACATAATGCAAAATTTTTACTTTTCAAAAGTTCCAATTCTAAAGGGTCGAAATAAACCCGAGCAATGCCGGGCGATACTGCTAGTATATATATAATTCTCACAGATATTGGATAGAGTTCTCTTCTACAGCCAAAGATGCTTTTCTGCACGTGTAAATTTCTTACACCTGAAAATATCTTGTATCTCTATAAGACTATCCTTCAACTTTGCATTGAACAATGCTGTCATTTTTGGTACAGTATTTCCTCTGAGTGTCTTAATTCATTTGATCAAATTCAGAACTGAGTTATTAACACGGCAAGTCCTCAACTTTCTACTATACTGGAATCTTTGGCTCATAAGGCTGTGAGCTGGCAGAAGCGTTAGTGCGCCGGGCGAAATGCTTAGCGGTATTTCGTCTGTCGTTACGTTCTGAGTTCAAATTCCGCAGAGGTCGACTTTGCCTTTCATCTTTTCGGGGTCGATAAATAAAGTACCAGTTTCGCACTGGGGTCGATGTAACTGGCTTAATCCCTTTGTCTGTCCCTGTTTGTCCCCTCTATGTTTAGCCCCTTGTGGGCAGTAAAGAAATGTATATTGGAATCTTTGCTTCATCATTGAAATGTATCTTTGTTGTGTCTTCCATGGTCATTGCTCTAATAAACATTCTGGTCTCATACTCTCTTTAAATGTACCATCCATTTCTTTTCCCAGGTTCATCATTTTTCTGTAGAACTTAGTCTTTAGTCCTTTTATTCTAATAACTTCCTTCCTTGAACTGCTGCTTTATGGAACTAATTACTATCATCTTGTTTATCTTTGAACTATTCACTCCATCAAGCTTTCTGTCAATCAACATTTTTGAATTTGTAGGCCATTTCCTTTCTTTCTTTGTAGTTCCTTACAACGCAGTGACCTCAAGCCTTGTCTAAGACAAAATCATATTAAAAAATTGTGGTTTTAACATTATAAGGTGGCCATTGTTGTTGTTTAGCTTCATGATATCCCTGTGATCAAAGATGTTCCATTGATAACAATTCCATCTTTTATTCAAACACAGTATACATGATTTAATATCTTCTTCTTATAAATGTATATATATATTTTCTTTTTGAAAATATATATATATGATAAAATGAGATTTGAGGAATCTCTCGCTATTTCTAGCTGGTTATATAACTGTATTGAATAATCACCTAGAGGCTTTCTCAATGGCATCACAATGAGCTTGCTGTTTGGAAATGGTAAGATAGGTCATGTATTTTTATAGTAGATTAATATTCCTCACGGCTGCTACAACACTTACCAAACTTACTATTCTAGCTACTAATTAATTCATTGATTAACTTATATGGAGGCTTTGTGTCTGGAAATTCCATAAGAGAACAACAATATCATTGTAGTTTGATGTTGATCATTTCCTGGAGTGCAGGTGAGAAAGAAACAAGACCTTTCTTATAGAGGCAGGTTTTCACTTTGAGACTCAAATTTCTCTCTGGTGCTCTCGTATGGAATGGTAATAGCTTGTCAGGGGTGTAGGGTAGATTTCATAATACAGGAGAGAATGGGGGAGGAAGGGGTAAATGTGGGGAGGTTGGAGGAGGGGGTTTCGACTAGAATGAACACAAGCAATACAGGATTAACCATTCTTTTAGTCTTATCTAAATATAAGAATTGGAGAGAAGAGAAAATTATTTTTCTCTCAGTGTCATAAACTTTCACAGTATATATATATATATATATGTGTGTGTGTGTGTGTGTGTGTGTGTAGGCATGTGTATGTGCATGTATGTAAACATTTAAATATATGTGTATAGAAATGTGTATGGTTGTATATATATTTACAAATCTAATCATATGTATATATGTGTCTATAAAATACCTATAAATACACAAACTTCTCAGATATATTTTATATATATATATATATATATATATATACATACATATATAATGCTTATCTATGTCTGTCTGTCTGCCAGTCTCTGTGTGAGTGTGTGTGTGTGTGTATGTATGTGTGTATGTATATTTCAAGTGATGCGTACACACACACACACACTCTCTCTTATATATATATGTGGGTGTGTATATTTTAAGTAGTGCCTGTATTGTTGATATATTATGGCTTGCCGTTCTCAACTATGGCAGCAGTAATGGCGCCAGAATAATCAATAATGTTCCAATAATGGTAGGTTAAGGCAGAAATAACATAGGAACCGAGCAGCAGAAAATCAGGGAGGGCGAGGGTGGAACGCAATCCAAAAAAATAAATAAATAAATAAGCATGTAAAAAAAAAAAGAACAAAGACAAAAACACTGCCGATAAAACAAGCTACATAAGTTGAAATCTTTGAGGAGCTGATGGAAAGAATCTGGGAAGTAAAAGACAGAAAGAAAGAGTAGGAATGAAATATGGCAGGGATGTTGTGAGGTGGTGGCGGCGGTGGTGGTGGTGGTGGTGGTGAGATGCGGCGGCGGCGGCAGTGGAAGAATGTTTCCTTTTGCAACATCTTGAATAATTCCAAGACAGGTTGGAATGCATGGGAACTTGTTGAGCTCGGCTTGTTTGAATGAAGATCTGGGAGAAAGCAATTTTCCTACCGATTGTTTGCCGAACGAAGAGGAATCTGTGTGACAAGAATATCGGTTTTGTTTTTCTTCTTCATTCTTCTGACATATTTTCCTCCTTCAGGCGGTGATAATGGTCCTCCACAGTTGCTAGAGATGTTCCATGTTCTGTGATGATGAAAACTGCGGTGGAGATGGTGTGGCGGTGGAGATAGTGGTGGAGGTGGTAGAGATAGTGAATATGTCTTCTCTTTAATATTTACTCGGCAATACAGACGTACAATGTCATTTCCAGGGATTCATTGAAACATGGCGTTGACTTAATTAGTTTTCATTCACTTCTTTTAATCCATTATTCTTTCATGTTTTTTTCTTCTCAAGTATTGTTTTTGCCAATGTTTCATCCTTTCCCCATTGGCACTTTGCACTCCTTTACACTTCCATTTCTTCACAGCTTTACACCTTAAACAGCTTCAAATTTTGATAGTTCATCCCTTCATAACTTCTTTCTATAACATCTCTACTGTTTCCCAAAACTTACCCTTCACAACTTCCTTCCTTCTACAGTTCTATATTTAAGAGATGAGGAATTATGTACAGTATTTACATTAGACGGATATTTGTCCTCATCTTGTTTGTTGTTAACACAACATTTTGATTGATATACCCTCCAGCCTTCTTCAGGTGTCTTGAGGAAATTTCAAACCTGGGTTCTCATTCCTAAGGTATTCTTTGATGTTATTATTATTATTATTATTATTATTATTATTGTTCAGGTTACTGCTTGGAATTGAACTTGGAATCTTGGGGTTAGTAGTCTGTGCTCTTAACCACTATGCCATATGCCCTTCCTTCTCTCAACTCGGCTTCCCTTCTTCACATTTACACTCCTTCACATCTTTTGCTTGTTTCAGTCATTAGACTGTGGCCATGCTGGGGCACCACCTTGAAGGACTTTTAGTCGAATTAATTGATCCCTGTACTTATTTCTTAAATTTTGATACTTATTCTGTTAGTCTCTTTTAACAAACCACTAAGTTACAGGGATGTAAACATACAAACACTGATTGTTAAGCAGTGGTGGGAGGGGACATGGACACACACACTCACACATGCATGCATGCACGCTCACACACACACAACAGACATCTATACCTTGTACAAATGTTAAAATTTTTATAATAGGTGCAAGTGTGGCTCTATGGTGAACAGTTTGCTTCTCAACCACATGGTTCTGGGTTCAGTTCCACTGCATGCCACCTTAGGTAAGTGTTTTCTACTATTGCCTCAGGCTGACCACAGCCTTGTGAGTGGACTTGGCACATGGAAACTGAAAGAAGCCTGTCGTGTACATATATATACACACATACTCTTTTACTCGTTTAAGTCATTTGACTGCGGCCATGCTGGAGCACCGCCTTTAATCGAGCAACTCGACCCCTGGACTTATTCTTTTGTAAGCCCAGTACTTATTCTATCGGTCTCTTTTGCCGAACCGCTAAGTAACGGGGACATAAACACACCAGCATCGGTTGTCAAGCAATGCTAGGGGACAAACACAGACACACAAACACACACACGCATATATATATATATATAATATATATATATATATATATATATATATATATATATATAATTAAAAATGAGGGTGTCTAAAAGACACCAACATGCCGAAATAGCAGTCGAAACTCTGACTATAAAACCACGTTAAATGTTGATATCGCACCATGAGGTAAAGCGGAGGGACAAAACATACTAGCAAAAATTATTGAATAATTCAAGATCCAAGGATTTCTGGTTCTGCTTTAGATAAGCTTTACCATCATCAATTGAATATATCAAGGGTACATAAATACAGATATATATATGCACAGCAAACGATATACTTACATATACGAGCGTTGTACATACATACATATGCACGTATGGACACAGCCAGTTTGAATCGCCCGCCAAATTACCGCATAAGTACGATATGGTTAAAATAAGCACCGCAGTGAATATAATAACGAATTATATAAATTTATATATGAGGATAATATCGATATTTAAGTGTCGAAATTATCAAGTGGCCATATATATATATATACACATATATACGACGGGCTTCTTTCAGTTTCCATCTACCAAATCCACTCACAAGGCTTTGGTCGGCCCGAGGCTATAGTAGAAGACACTTGTCCAAGGTGCCACGCAGTGGGACTGAGCCCGGAACCATGTGGTTGGTAAACAAGCTACTTACCACACAGCCACTCCTGCGCCTAAATAAATTGCGAGCTCACCAGGATGTAAAAGACTTTTTCATTTTCCCCGAGCATCAAACTAGTACACCTGCCTGTTGTTCATACACCTGTCTTCGTCTTTTGTTTTTCTATAAATTTCAGCTATATATATACATATGAGAAGAAAAAGGGACTAAAAAAGGTAGATATCAATAAAGCACTTGGTTTTAAAGAAATTTGGTTAACTTTATCCAACAATTAGTAAATGTAAGTAGAATACAACATCTGAGGTAATTCCTCATGGAAGAGAATTAGATCCAAATATCGTTTAGAAAAATTTCAAGAAATTCAGAGTATTAAGCAACAAAAATATGTATAGAGAAAATCACATCTTTAATAGTAGACTTCCCCTAATAAAGCTGACAATTGTTTCTGTTGAATTAACATATTTAGATATATGAAATATCATTGAAATAGTTTATTACTAAAATACGTATTTCTAAGTACATTAATTCAACAGAAATAATTGTCGGCTTTATTCGGGGAACTCTGCTATTAAAGATGTGATTTTCTCTACTTGTATTTTTGTTGTTATATATGTATATGTGAAGGCGCATGGCTCAGTAGTTAGGGCATTGAGCTTACAATCGTGAGGTTGTGAGTTCGAATCCCGGACCGGGCTGCGTATTGTGTTCTTGAGCAAGACACTTTATCTCACGTTGCTCCATTTCACTCAGCTGTAGAAATGAGTTGCAACATCACTGGTGGCGTGAAGAGGGGAAGCCGGTATGCATGGGCGACTGCTGGTCTTCCATAATTGAAAAAATAGTGAACAGCCTTAATTGATTTTCAAACCTTATATATATACAGGGTTGGCCAAAAGTCACCTGACAGTAAATGAAAACCATTTAATTCCAAGATTTATTTATGTTTAACAACAGAATGAATTTAATAAAAGCATCTAAATATGAAGCATCATGAAAATTGTTCAAACTGAAGTCCTCCTTCATAATTGGAATGAATAAATGAAATTGAATATTAAGTATCTATGGAATTTTGATTTACTGTTGGGTGACTTTTAGCCATCCCTGTATATATGTATGTATGTATGTATGTCAGTCAGTCAGTCCCCCGTAAAAAGCATCCAGTGCACACTGTAAAATGGTTGGTATTTGAAAGGGCCATAAAAACCACGCCAAAACAGACAGTGGAACTTGTTGCAGCTCTTCCTATCACCAACTCTTTACTGTGGGTATTTCATTATGGCACAAGCACTATGGAGGTCATTATATTCACAACAAGGCTAAAGGGTCCGCTCAACCCTTCTTTATTTCTGTCTGTTTAACAATCACTTTACAACATATAATGGGGAAACACTTTATTGTGGTACAGGCACAAGAAGGATTAGTCCACCCCTGCATAAAACTAAAGACTCCTCACTACTTTATTATTCTTATTTCTTTATTGGCCACAAGGGGCTAAACATAGAGGCGACAAACAAAGACAGACAAAGGGATTAAGTTGATTACATCGACCCCAGTGCGTAACTGGTACTTAATTTATTGACCCCAAAAGGGGTCAAATTTGACTGGGCCTGATGAAGCCTTCTGGCTTCACAGACCCCAGTAGAACCATCCAACCCATGCTAGCATGGAAAACGGACGCTAAACGATGATGATGATGATGATGATGATGATGAAAAGGATGAAAGGCAAAGTCGACCTCGACGGAATTTGAACTCAGAATGTAATGGCTGATGAAATACTTATTTCTTTACTACCCACAAGGGGCCAAACACAGAGAGGACAAACAAGGACAGTCAAACAGATTAAGTCGATTATATCGACCCCAGTGCATAACTGGTACTTTTTTAATCGACCCCGAAAGGCTGAAAGGCAAAGTCGACCTCGGCGGAATTTGAACTCAGAACGTAGCTGCAGACGAAATACTGCTAAGCATTTCGCCCGGCGTGCTAACGTTTCTGCCAGCTCACTGCCAGTAAATTATTATTCTCACAACCTTAGGGTTCTGCCGTGAGGGTTGAACAATAGTAAAACAAATTACCTTGTTTCATCGAGTCCACGTGCCACTTTCTTTTATCCCTTATCTTTTACTTGTTTCAGTCATTAGACAGTGGCCACCACATTGGTGTTGGAGCACCACCTGGGAGAATTTTTTAGTTGAATGAATTGATCCCAGTACTTATTTTTTTTTAAGCTTGGTACTTATTCTATCAGTCTCTTTTTGCCAAGCTGCTATGTCACATGTAAACCCACCAGCACCAGTTGTCAAGCAGTCGTGGGGGCCAAACACAGACACACATACACACATGATGGACTTCTTTCAGTTTCTGTTTACCAAATTTACTTACAAGGCTTTGATTGGCCCAAGGCTATAATAGAAGACATTTGCCTAAGGTTCCACACTGTGGGACTGAACCCAGAACCATGTGGTTGGGAAGCTCACTTCTTATCACACAGCCACGCCCTGCACACTACAATTACATCTTTAATATTTTATGCTTCTTCTGTATTGTCCCACAACTGAATACATGCCAATATTACTAATGGTAAGTTTTGTATTTGAATATCAAACTAAGCAAATTATACAGAATGCTTCCACAGCAATATGATTTTATGAGAACAATGAATAATAAAGTATAAATGCTAATTTCACTATTACCTTTCCTCCAATACACAAGAGAGCTAGAGTCAGCACCAATGCACACAACCACATTCATCTACACTTCACATTACCTTCACCTTTCAGAAAACCCTCCAGTGGTTCACCCCATCCAATCGTCTAATCAGAATACCGAACCACTGTTATTGTATAGTATACTATAAATTCATCTGTATTATGTATTATATAATGAAAACTGAATAAAATATGACTGCATAATTATAATAAATAAAGAAGCAAATTTTTATTGATAAAACGTGGACAAAGGATAGCTAATAATGTCTCTGTTCGTAGATATTGAACATATGAAAAAACAAACTAGGAATTAAAAAGTAACTATATGCCATACCCCTGCATATACCGTGTTCTTATTTTCATTACTGATTACAATGGAGAACAGTGAAAAGCATCTCTTATGTTTCTAACACTCAATATTTCCTACTGAAACTTGTGGTAATGTTTGGAAAACAAAATTGATAATAAAGTTATTTTAAAATATTATAAACTAGCAGCATAGCCCGGCGTTGCCCGGGTATGTAAGAGCCCCTAGTAGGCAACGATTAATCCCAATCTAGTTCTTTCCCTCTAGGGAACGAAGGCGCATGTGTAGGCTGCAATGTCTTCTCTTCACTCGAATACTTCTATGTATACGAAGTTCCTAGCTGTCTCCCGACAGAAAATGTGTTGCATATAAAAAGCTTAGATTCTCGACCCCATGTCGAATTTATCGATGTTTTCAGAACTGGGGGAACTTTTCAAAATTTTCGCTGCGTTAGTTTTGAATTATGACATTGGGCTATAAGTGTGTCAAATTTCATCAGAATCGGTAGAAAGCCATGATCAGGGTGAGGGTACAACCTGACAGACACACAGACAGACAAACTGCTGTTTATATATACAGAGATGTATTGTAAACATGTTTAGGCTGTGTGGTTAGGGAACTCATTTTGCAATGATGTAGTTTTGGGTTCAACCCCACTTTGTGGCAACTTTGTTGAGTGTCTTCTACTGTAGTACCAGACCAACTAATGCCTTGTGAATGAATTTGGTATACAAAAACCATGTGAAAACATATTGTAGTGCAGCTCTTGGTCTTGCCAGCTCTTGTTGAACTATCCAACCCATGCCAGCATGGAAAATGAACATTAGATAATGATGATGGTAAGTGTGGAAAGGAAATTTGCTTAGGGGATGCAAACCCAGTTTTTCAGGAGGGTATTCAAGTGTTTCTCTGCATCCCCTATTCCCAAGCCTATGTGTGTGTGCGTGTGTGTGTGTGTGTGTGTGTGTGTATAATAACAAAGGTGGCCAGACACAATATAAAACCAAAAAAGAAAATTCATTTGTCTCTAATAGTGACTGAGGGTGCAATGTAGCTCTTACATTGCTAGAAACAAAAGTCAAAGACCCTTATAGTCACTAAAAGCACATTGTCTATATATTGATAGGAGAGATAACTGCCCCACAGCAAGCGAGATCACTATATATATGTATATATATATATATATATGTATATATATATATATATGTTATATATATATATATATATATATATATATATATATATATATTATATATATATATATATGTATATTATATATATATATATATATATATTATATATTATATTGAGGGTACTACTATTCGTAGATACCAACACGCTAAGAGGGACCAATGCGGTCAAAACTACTAAAAATAAACAAAATTTTACCGAATGCAAAACTTCAAAACACATCATTTTAAAAAAGAATTCAGTTACATATCACATGTGATTTCGCATTTAATGCAGAATATGCATTTCATGTTCATCAGTGCAACAAACTCAAGAAATATAAGAAAAAACATAACATTACAAACTCGATAGCCAACCGTAGAATTCGTCATAGCATGTACGAATGTTTATCCTTACATATCTATGAAAATGGCGGGCTGACTACTGTTATTTTTTTTTTAAGATTTTATCCTCAATTGTTAATTTATATTTTTCACCGGAATAGTTCAATACTGAATTTTTATTCCGACTAGACAATTTGTTACCGAAATGCATTGCGAAGAAGCCCGCCATTTTCATAGATATGTAAAGATAAACATTCGTACAAGCTACGACGGATTCTACGGTTGGCTATCGAGTTTGTAATGTTATGATTTCTCTTATATTTCTTGAGTTTGTTGCACTGATGAACATGAAATGCATATTCTGCATTAAATGCGAAATCACATGTGATATGTAACTGAATTCTTTTTTAAAATGATGTGTTTTGAAGTTTTGCATTCGGTAAAATTTTGTTTATTTTTAGTAGTTTTGACCGCATTGGTCCCTCTTAGCGTGTTGGTATCTACGAATAGTAGTACCCTCAATATAATATAAATGAATATTTTCAAAGAGGAAGAATTTACGGATTTTTTCTCTTACGAGGTTTTTCACGCTGACTACTGATAATTTCTTTTAAAGATTTTATCCTCAATTGTTAATATATATATATATATATATCATCATCATCATCATCATCATCGTTTAGCGTCCACTTTCCATGCTAGCATGGGTTGGACGGTTCAACTGGGGTCTGTGAAGCTGGAAGGCTTCGTCAGGCCCAGTCAGATCTGGCAGTGTTTCTACGGCTGGATGCCCTTCCTAACGCCAACCACTCCGCGAGTGTAGTGGGTGTTTTTTACGTGCCACCTGCACAGGTGCCAGACAGAGCTGGCGAACGGCCACGAACGGATGGTGCTTTTACGTGTCACCGGCACGGGGCCAGGCGATGCTGGCAACGGACACGAACGGATGGTGCTTTTACGTGCCACCGACACGGGGCCAGACAAAGCTGGCAACCGGCCACGAATGGACGGTGCTTTTACGTGTCACCGGCACGGGGGCCAGCCGAGGCTAGCAACGGACGTGAACAGATGGTGCTTTTACGTGCCACCGACATGGTTGCCAGACAGAGCTGGCAAATGGCCACGAGCGGACGGTGCTTTTACGTGTCACCAGCACGGGGGCCAGCCGAGGCTGGCAATGGACACGAACGGATGGTGCTTTTACGTGTCACCGACACGGGGCCAGACAGAGCTGGCAAACGGCCACGAATGGATGGTGCTTTTACGTGCCACCGACACGGGGCCAGACAGAGCTGGCAAACGGCCACGAACGGACGGTGCTTTTACGTGTCACCGGCACGGGGCCAGGCGAGGCTGGCAACGAACACGAACGGATGGTGCTTTTACGTGCCACCGACACGGGGCCAGGCAGAGCTGGCAAACGGCCATATATATACTTTATAATTAGGGTTCAGCAAAGATACGCTCCACCACACACCAAAGTTTAGAAATAGCAGCCAAAAAAACCTTAGCTATTTCTTCTACTTTAAAAAGGAACTCCCAGAAAAACTATTTATAAACTTTGGCATGTGGCAAAGCATATCTTTGCCGAACCCTAATTATAAAGTATTACTTAAGTTTACCGTGAAAGTTTTTCATGCCGAATTCTACTTGGTGAAGTTATTGATTACTTCTTAATTAATTAATTTTACCCTTTGTTGGATAAGAACAGCAATGCAAAAAATGGAGGTCAAATGGTAAGCCTGCATGATGTCCAACATCATGTTCTCCATCTTCATGTATTTTTTCCTTTCACCATAATCCTACTATCTCCTGATATGTAACCTTGAGCACTACCTTTACAGCTTATTTCTCTACCATATCATATACTCCCCATTTCCCATCTAGTTTTGGATTTTTTATTTTCCCTTTTCACCTATCTCTTTATGGTTCTGAAAACAGAATTAAACCTGAATCTTGTATCCTACAGAGTTGGATGTCACACATGGAATCTCAACATCATGTAACCTGTTCTATGGCAGGGACATAGATCAGAAGTCACAAAATATTTCCAAATCTAGGATGTAAATGGAATGAACTTTGCCTCTTATTACACAATTATATTTATCAAATGAGTAAACTATAGTTATATAGTGTGTATATATATATATATACACACACACACACATAACTGTGGATGGTTCCCAACCATGTGGTTTCAAGTTCAGACCTCTAGTATTCTTTTATTCTTTTACTTGTTTCAGTCATTTGACTGCAGCCATGCTGGAGCACTGCCTTTAGTAGAGCAAATCAATCCCAGGACTTATTCTTTGTAAGCATAGTACTTATTCTATTGGTCTCTTTCGCTGAACCACTAAGTGTCGGAGACATAAACACGCCAGCATCGGTTGTCAAGTGATGTTGGGAAGACAGACACAGACACACAAACATACACACACACACATATATATACATATATATGATGAACTTCTTTCGGTTTCCGTCTACCAAATCCACTTACAAAGCTTTGGTCGGCTCGAGGCTATAGTAGAAGACACTTGCCCAAGATGCCATGCAGTGGGACTGAACCCGGAACCATGTGGTTGGTAAGCAAGCTACTTACCACACAGCCACTGATATTTTTTTTTTTTTTGCCAAAGAAGCCAAATAAACACATGCACTATATATACATTGTTCACTCATTACTGTTCTTATTCTAACTCATGTCCATTTTCTGAAAATCTTTTGTCACACATCTGTAGCTTCCACAGTGACACTTTCTGTCTTCATGTGTGCTCATATAAATATAAGATCCAAGGATTGATGTGTTGGAAGAAAGTTAGCTTCAAGCAAGCTGTAGTAAATATAAAAACAACTTTCAGGGATGATAGTGGTTTATTGAGACAGAAGGTTGTGGATTTTTCCATATTGATGTACAATAAACTGAAAAAGTTCTTTATATATTTCACAGTAGGCAACCAGGATTGCCAAGCATGCGGATAAGAATACAAGAGTTAAGGAATAGAGTGGATAAGATCTGGGCTACATATGTTTTATACCGAGTGAAACGTCAGAAGTGGTAAATATCCAAGTGAGGTGTATACCTATTTCTTTATTATCCACAAGGGGCTAAACACAGAGGGGACAAACAAGGACAGACATAGGTATTAAGTCGATTACATCGACCCCAGTGTGTAACTGGTACTTAATTTATCGACCCCGAAAGGATGAAAGGCAAAGTCGACCTTGGCGGAATTTGTCCACAGGCTATTCATCAGGCCAAGGGTATTTTGATTAAATGGTGTAACTGTCATTCCATTTAATCAAGATACCCTTGGCCTGATGAGTCACCTGCTGTATACACCTTGCTTGGATATTTACCACTTCTGAGGTTCTGGACCTTACTCCATTCCTTAACTCTTGTGTATGTATATATATATATATATATATATATGTATATATATATATATATATATATATATATATATATATACATGATGGGCTTCTCTCTGTCTACCAAATCCACTCACAAGGCTTTGGTCAAACCAAGACTATAGTGGAAGACACTTGCCCAAGGTGCCACACAGTGGGACTGAACCCAGAACCATGTGGTTGGGAAGTAAGCTTCTTAAAATACAGCTACACAAATAATCTTTTTTTTAATATTCTACTGGCCTTCCCACATTGGAAGCTTTGCTCACAGGATCTTTGCCTATCGGAGAATGATGAACAAAGTCACTGTTTTTCACTCAGGCAGTGTAAATGAAGACATATGAAACTTCATTCTCACACAAAAACACACCATTCATTCATCCATTCATACACACATCAATATATATATATTATATATATATATATATATATATGTCTTCCCTTCTCGGGATCTTTCCTTCTCCTATGTTTCTGACGAAGAGCTCCGCTCGAAACGTTAAACCCTCCTTCTTCCCTTCTTTCCTGAGCGTCCAATAATACTATATTTGTTCCACGTCCTCGCGTTGTTGTGTTTTTATGTGTTTTCTTGTTTGGATTAACTATATATATCTCTACACTCGCGGAGTGGTTGGCGTTAGGAAGGGCATCCAGCTGTAGAAACACTGCCAGATCAGACTGGAGCCTGGTGCAGCCCCTGGCTTCCCAGACCCCGGTCGAACCGTCCAACCCGTGCTAGCGCGGAAAACGAATGTTAAACGATGATGATGATGATGATATTGTTTTATGTTATCTTGCATGATATTATCCAGCATAAATGTCACTCATTTAAGTACATTAGATTGAGATTCAAGGTGCAATGTGGTTGCTACTTCTATATTCCTTGCAAATTGCGTGGCCAAAGAGATGGTCCTTCACCTGGGTTGTTAGTAGTGATGATAATCTGATAATGAATAGCATATTACAGGGTATTTGGGATGTGAGCGGAGACGGTGGTGGTGGTGGTGGGGGAGGCGTCTTAAGACTGAAAGAGATGAAAGTGTCATTTATAATACAGAAGAAGCAGGTGAAGAGTATTATGACAGGAAAAACACGATGATTATAACAATGCATGTTGGAGGAGATAAAGCTGACGATGAGGTTGATGATATCGATGATAGCAATGATGATGACGCTGATAATGGGGTGGGGTGGGTGGGGGTAATGACATCGTTAAATATACCAACGACAGGGTAATGCAAACGGCATTGATGACAATCAGGTAGATCAGTGCTTCTGATGTTAATACATACACTTCCACCCCTCCTCCCACGGCCACCACCACCTCTTCATTTACCTGCCTCAAGTGTCACTTGCTCTCTGCAGCCTGATGTAATAACTGCAACGTCTCTTAAGAACAAAACTGCATTCGTTGCTCATTAGACAATTGATGCAATTCTTCTTTTTGCCAATGCATTCTACTTCAGCTACATTGCTCTGGCAATAATTGCATGTTCTGTTGCATCACTTACATGCACACAACCTCATGCACACACATGACTACATACACCTATAAATTTTATACATATATATATATATATATTGTGTGTATATATTATTATATATTGTGTGTATATATATATATATATTATATATGTATATATATATATATATATTATATATATTGTGTGTGTATATATATATATATATATTGTGGTGTATATATATATATATATTATATATGTATATATATATATAATATATGTATATATATATATATATTGTGTGTATATATATATCATATATGTATATATATATATACATATATATTGTGTGTGTGTATATATATATATACACATATATATATATATGTAATATATATATATTACATATATATATAATATATATTACATATATATATAATATATATTTCATATATATTATATATATTACATATATGTATTATATATATACACACACACACACACATACACTCTCATGCATACATGTATATATCATACATATATATAAACATATTTACACATGCACACACATGCATGTTTAAATTAATCGGTTGTTTTCCTAGTTATATAATCGTTGAATTTTTTCTCTCCAGTCATTTCAGCCTGATACAACTGTATCTTATGAATGCGCCTGTGTATGTATATATATATATATATATATATGTATGTATATATATACATACATACACACACTTACATGAATACATTTTTGGGAGAATATGTATTGGAGCGTAATGAAATTCATTGAGTTCTAAACAAATGGTTACATGTAGTTCCTGGTAAATACACACACAAAAGAATAACCCTCCCCACACTCACACATGTATGCATATCTATATGTATGTATCTGTGAGTATATCTATATCTATCTATCTATCTATTTATCTATCTATCTATCTATCTATAATGGTCTATATATATATATATATATATATATATATATATATATAATCTTACATATTAATATATGCACACACAGATACACATGTAATGGAATCTTAGACAGACTATCCAAGAAGGTAAGTTTAATATGTAATAGATGCATTGGAGCAGTAGATATTAGGAACATACAGGAAATAGTTTCTCTCAAATGCCCAGGTGGCTCACTAGAAGTAGTTGATAGCTTTTGTTACCTAGGAGATGCAATTAGCAAGGGACGTGGTTGTTATGAAAGTATGTATAGCAGCTAAAGTAAGAAAGGGTTAGAGAAAGTTCAGGGAGCTACTACTACTGCTCACAACAAAGGTCTTTTCCCTTAGAATGAAGGGCAGGTTGTATGTCACTTGTGTTAGAACTGCAATACAGCATGGTAGTGAGACATGGGCCTTGAATGCAGAGGACTTAAGAGGAGTGAAAAGAAATGAAGCAAACATGCTCTGTTGGATGTGCAATGTGAAGTTTGCATGAAAGACATAGTACAGGGGTGCTGAGTGAAAAACTGGGTATAAGAGGAATCAGATGTGGTGTGCAAGAAAGAAGACTGTGCTGGTATGGGCATGTGCTGTGAATGGATGTGGCTCCTACAGAGCCAGATCCACTAGAGACCTATTCTCTTATGTTATGCATCAACGGGTCCACTCTTTAGATAAGTTTTGATGAAACCAATATCCAATGTATCAACAAAAGCATCTGATTGACTCAGGTATGCAAATAATCTATCAAAGCTTCTCATTTTTAGGTTTTACTCATCTCTTATCTTTTGAATCAGTAGCTTCCTACTTGATTACATCATCATGACATGCATTTATGGAGCACTTTTCACCCACTCTTGGTCAGTTGTGTTATCCCCCAGGGTTTATTTCCTTCTTCCTTCTATACATCAATGGTATTCTTGCAATCACAACCAAAAGTACACTCAAATGACACAACCCTTTATTCTTTATTCCTCCCTAATTTTCTCCAAACAATGCTTTGTTGTTTGGAGACTAGACACCACATACCAAGCCTACATTGATTCCATAAATAAAGACCTTGACAGCGTCCTCCAGAGGGTCCAAGCCAACCTTGTTTTTTTTTCAACAGCCCCCCCAAAAACTCAAGCACTACTCATATAAAGAAAACAGCAACACACCACATCAATCATTTAGAGCCTTCATAGTCACTTCAACTGGTCGGCCTCCCTATTATCAAGAATCTATCCTGATGAAAGTTCATCCTTAGCATAGCTAAGACTAAGTCCTAAAGATAGGCCCTTCTCTTCAATGCAAGAAAATATTTCAATCCTCACCAGATGCTGACATTCTACATGGTTCAAATAGGACCCATGATGTAGTACTGCTCCTACATCTGGGGGCAGTGCTGCTGTTATGCACACTGATATCCTGAATCACATCGAGAGAAGGACCACTATACTGACTGGCATTTAATCACCAAGGGAAACAACCTATCTTATTAACCACAGGTTTATGTTCTTCTCTGCAATATTCTGGCATAAATTTTAACCATGATTGAATAAAGTAAACTAAAAGCTAAAAAAATTAAAAAGATTAAGTCATTATTTGATGTCTAAAATGAACTAAACAACTAAAAAATGCATATATAAAATATAAGTATATATTATATATAAATGTATTATGTATGTACATATAAGTAATATAATTATATATTGTGCATGTACATATATGTTTGTGTGTGTATGTTTTCATGCTTGAGTGTATGTATGTAAGTTTGTATGTATGTGTATGAATAAAACCACTGTCTGTACCATCTAATATACTGAAGAAATTATTAATGTCTTGTATACAGAAGACCCTATTGCTGTCAGCAAGCCAAGTTATAAAAGCAAAAATATGTATGATAAAAATATGCAGATAATGAAATTCACAAAATATCATATCTTAATTTACAAATTTCACTAACCTGTCTTGATTCAGAGCATCCTTAGTTTCCTCAGACACCATTTATTACCTTATATATGCACACACACTCACACACATACAGTATATATATATATATATATATAAAGTACACACACATATAATTCTTTAACCAAATTTCAGACTATTTTTGTCCTGAACATACTAGACCGTCACTACAATTTCACTCAGTATTTTATTAAAACTGTTTATATACAAGCATAGGCATGGCTGTGATGTC
This sequence comes from Octopus sinensis, assembly GCF_006345805.1. NCBI lineage: Eukaryota > Metazoa > Mollusca > Cephalopoda > Octopoda > Octopodidae > Octopus > Octopus sinensis. The sequence continues at coordinate 2,278,918 of NC_043000.1, forward strand.
AAAAAGCTTGCTTCGTAATGAAATGGTTTCAGGTTCAGTCCCACTGTGCAGCATCTTGGGCACATGTCTTTTACTCTAGCCTCAGGCTGATCAGATGTCTTGTGAGTTTAATTGATAGAAACTGCATAGAAGCCCACTGTGTGCATGTGTGTGCTTCTGAGTTTTGCCACTACTCTGCTGTGCAACCAGTGTTTGTTTGTTTACATCTCTGTAAATTAGCAGTTCAGCAAAAGAGATTAATGCAATAAGTACAAGATATAAAAAAAGAAAAAGTACCAAGAGTGATTTTTTAAAATTAAAAACCTTTCAGGGCACTGCCTCAGCATGGCCACAGTCCAGGGGCTGAAACAAGTAAAAGACAGAATGTGGACAATATTCTTGTCATTGAAAAATGTGAAGAAATTAACCCTCATCTCTCCCTCTAACTCTCTCCCACCTTCTTTGTTTTACTGAGATAGCCAAGTATCTCCTTGATAGTAAGAAGGCTACCTTTCTCATTTTTTAATCTTTCAGTTCTGCTCTTCCTCTCAACCAAGCGGGCCTTGTCTTGTGATCTCACAAGGTATTGGTGCCACATAAAAAACACCCGTTTTGCTGTCATGTAAAAAACACCTGTGCTGATGCCATATAAAAATCACCAGCACAAGGAGTACCCATGCCAGTGCCACATATAAAGCACCTGTGCTGGCCCCAGGTAGTAGCACTGGTACTGGTGCCACATAAATAGCACCCAGTGTTCTCTGTAAAGTGGTTGGTGTTAGGAAGGACATCCAGCCACAGAAACCATGCCATAACAGACGATCAGAGCCTAGTGCAGCTCTCCAGCTGACCAGTTCTTGTCAAATCGTCCAACTCATGCCAGCGTGGAAAATGAACATTTGACAGAGTAATCTGAGAGACCAAGAAAATAACTTCTAGAATGGGTACAAATAAAACTCCTAACAATACTATAACCCAACCCCCAATTAAACATTAAGGTAGAAAATAACAAATAGATCATGTTTATGTAAACCAAACCTACAAATAAAACTCTGTACTTAGATGGAGATGAAGGTATGTAGCCTAGTAGTGAGAATATTGCACTAACTGTCTCAAGATTGTGGTTTCAACTCCTGGATCAGGCCATGCATTGTGCTCTTGAACAAAACACTTCTTTTCATGTTGTTCCAGTCCAGGGTTAAGACTCCCTTTAGTCATGAGTGTCCATGGGATTGTACCTAGGAAGTTCCCCTTTAAAACACAAGTCTGGGCAAGGTTTACAGAAGACTAGTAGTCACCCATGCATAACAACCCCCCCTCTCCATGCTGCCAATGTTATCCAAGGGAAAGGCAAAGGGGCCGATACAGCTTGGCACCTGTGACGTCGCAACTCATTTCTACAGCTGAGCAAACTGGAGCTATGTGAAATAAAGTGTCTTGCTCAAGAACACAACGCACAGACTGTTACAGGAATCGGACACTCTAACCACTGAGTTATTATTCCAGTTCACTCAGCTGTAATTGAGTAAGCTTGTGGTGGACTGGTGCCCTTTCCAAGGTGAGTATTGACTTACACTCCATGGGAATTGGAATATCAGTCCCATGAGTCGAAGGACTTGAGTCAGTAATTTTCAGTGGGGTATTAGGATGGAAACAGTAAATGTCACTTAGATATGAAATGTCAGCAATGAAATACATTCTTAGAAGAGCATTTAGATGCTCTTCCACAGATGAAAACAAAACAAAACTACAGAATAAGAAAATGCTAAGCAAGAGTAGGAGTGGCTGTGTGGTAAGTAGCTTGCTTACCAACCACATGGTTCCGGGTTCAGTCCCACTGCGTGGCATCTTGGGCAAGTGTCTTCTGCTATAGCCCCGCGCCGACCAATGCCTTGTGAGTGGATTTGGTAGACGGAAACTGAAAGAAGCCTGTCGTATATATGTATGTATATATATATATATATATATATGTATATATATATATATATATATATATGTGTGTGTGTGTGTGCGTGTGTGTGTATGTTTGTGTGTCTGTGTTTGTCCCCCCCACCCCCAACATCGCTTGACAACCGATGGTGGTGTGTTTACGCCACCGTAACCTAGCGGTTCAGCAAAAGAGACCGATAGAATAAGTACTGGGCTTACAAAAAGAATAAGTCCCGGGGTCAATTTGCTCGACTAAAGGCGGTGCTCCAGCATGGCCGCAGTCAAATGACTGAAACAAGTAAAAGAGAAAAAAGAGTAAAGAGTAACAAACTTGTGAACCAAACCATACTACAACATAGATAGAACAATAACACAATAAGTATATAAAACGTAACAACTATTAGTAATAAACAGACAACAATTGTATAGCAACTTATAATTATTGTGTAGGTGCATATGGAAAGATTTTGTATGCATTGAGAATTCACACTATTTTACTGGAGATTGTGTGTGTGTGTGTGTGTGTGTGTGTGTGTACAGGCCAACATGAAAATCAGATGTTAAAAGATAAAATTGATGATATCGTCATCATCATCATCATCGTTTAATGTCTGCTTTCCATGCTAGCATGGGTTGGACGATTTTGACTGAGGGCTGGTGAACCAGATGGCTGCACCAGGCTCCAATCTTGATCTGGCAGAGTTATATATATATAGATGTATATATAGATATAGATAGATAGAGGCATAGCTGTGTGTTTAAGGAGTTTGCTTCCTGACCTTGTGGTTTTGGGTTCAGTCCTCCAGTGCAGCATATTGACCAAGTGTCTTCTACCATAGGCCCTGACTGATCAAGCCTTGTGGATGGATTTGGTAGATGGAAACTGAAAGAAGACCATTGTGTAGGCATGTGTGTGTGAGTGTTGATGTTTGTTTTTATGTTCAGTTAAAATAAAAACAATTTTACTGATGGGTTGCTTTATACTTTTACTGAATACAAATTTATTATTCTTAAACAAGAACGTTTTGACCAGTTTTGACCAGTTATGCCATCGTTGGCAGTCCAACAATGGCATAACTGGCTGAAACTTTGAAGTCACTGTCAACAATATTCTTATTTAAAAATAATAATAATATGTGTGTGTTTGTGTGTGTGTGTCCCCCATCATCAGTTGACAACCAGTGTTGTTTTGTTTACATCCCTGTAACTTACCTGTTCAGCAAAAGAGACTAATAGTATATGTACCCGGCTTAAGAAATAAGTCCTGAGGTTGATTTGTTCAGTTAAACACTTCTAAGCAGTGCCCCAACATGGCTGCAGTCCAATGACTGAAACAAGTAAAAGAAATATATACATACATGCCTAGATACATACATATATATATGTGTAACTAAGGGTGCCAGAGCACCTACATTGCTAGAAATAAGAGTTGAAAACTCTTAATAATGTAAGAAGAGTGCAATATATATACACTGGCAAGGGAGTTAACCACCCCATGACTGTCTCGAATCACTAGACTAGGCCTATTCTGACCTATTCTGTAGGCATCGTCAGTAGTGACTATTCAAATGGTCAATAGTTTGGCTAACTCTGCCAGTATATATTTTTACTGTAAAAGTTTATGACTAAGGGTGCTGAAGCACCCTTAGCCACACTTAGTGATGATTAAATTTTCCTTTATGGTATTACATTGCACCTAACTATTTACATTAATTTTACATGCATATGTCAGATGCTTGGCTCTGTGGTTAAGACCATATGGTTTTTAGTTTACTCCTACTGCACAGCAGTTTGGGCAAATGTCTTCTACTATAGGCTTGGACTAACTAAAGATCTGTGAGTGGATCTGATTGTCAGAAACCGAAAGGAGCCCATTATATATATACATATATGTATGTATATATATATATATATATATTGATAAAAATGGTAAGATAACAAAAGAAAGAGAGAGACCTCAATATTATGTAAATAGAGGAATTTATCTGTAAAATAATATGTGACAATTATTCAATAGCCAAGATAAAACTCTGAGTTTCGGATGCCGAGGTGGAAATCCACAGCACCATCTCTTCTAAGCAGTGCCCCAACATGGCTGCAGTCCAATGACTGAAACACAACACCATCTCTTCGGTTATCTGGCCAGATAACCGAAGAGATGGTGTTGTGGATTTCCACCTCGGCATCCGAAACTCGGAGTTTTAACTTGGCTATTGAATAATTGTCACATATTATTTTACAGCTATATATATATATACATATATACATATATATAAGCATGTTTGTATCTAACCTGGCCTTGACTTCGTGTGTTAGTTGTAAACAAATGTCACCATCATACCAGCAGTGTCATTTATTTGCAATTCTTTTGTGAAAACACGTCTGTTCATTGTGCTTGGTAAGTCTGGAGGACTATGGGAAATATCAGTTTGTTTGGCAACAGGAAGAACATCTAGTGAGAATATCTGCAACAAGAAGTTTTCTATGAAAGCATAGAAAAGTGGATATTGAAACAATGATGACAATGGTGATGATGATTTTGATGATATGTATATTTATCTGTTTTAGTAGAGACTATGAATGTGTATGTTTGTATGTATTGAATGTGATATATGTAGTATTATATTATATTCTCTTGTGAAATTCATTGAGTTCTCTCATGTATATACCCATTTTCAATATATACACACACATTAATTGTAAGTTAGCATAATATTAATCATTCATTTATTCATAGCACCATTCTAAGATTATATAGGATTTTGTTTCTCTTGGCAACACTTTTCCATAATGTCAACAATATCAGAATTTATGCCTTTAAAACATATTGTGATTCTCATTGTATCAACTATTCTTCGAGTTGGAAAATATTTTAGAAATTCTAAATTGTGAATGATTTTGTTGTCCAGCTTCAGTTATCGATTTTTCCCTGCTAAAGAATCCATAAGGATAAAATTAAATTGGTTCGGAATATTTATATTTCTTGTTATAATGAATTAATACCATTATCATCATTGTTGTTATTATTTTAATATCTTGTATGAGCCAGAGGAAATTCCTCGAAACAGATTTTCTTTGGTTAGATGCTCTTCCTGTCACCAACCTGTACATGTTTCCAAGCAAGGTAATATTTCTCCTAGTTCTTTGAACACAGCACAATGGCCAGACATGCTTCCATGAAAGATTACAAATGACATTGCTTGTAAGAAGGTGATGCTTGCATGCTGCTAACATGTTACGCCAAGACAAAGAAACACACACACACATAAATGCATGTACACACATACACATACAACAGCTGGAGACATAGCTGTGTTGCTGTGAAGCTTGCTTCTTGACCATGTGGTTTCGGGTTTAGTCCCACTGCATGACATCTTGGCTAAGAATCTTAATCTCAGGCTAACCAATGACTTCTGG
>NC_043000.1:2284342-2414342 GCF_006345805.1 Octopus sinensis
GTCTTGAATGCATGTGTGAGGATGTTTAGTGTGTGTGTGTGTGTGTGTATGTATGTGTGTGTGTGTGTGTGTGTGCATAATTTGTGGGAATACATGTGTGAGGGAGAGAAAGAGAGAGTGTGTGTATGCATGTCTTTGAATGGATGTATGAGGGAGTGTTTGTGTGCATGTGAGTGCAAACATGTCTGTGGACATGTATGCATAAGAGAGAGAGGAGAGAGAGAGAGAGAGAGAGAGAGAGAGACAGGGTATGCATGTCTGTGTTAATGCATGTATGAAAGAGCATGTGTGCATATGTATGTCTTTGTGTGAATGCATGTATGTCTATGAATGTATATGAAAATATGTGTGTATGTATGCATGTATGTATGTATATAGATGTATGCATGTGTGTCAGAGGGAGAAAGCGAGATGTTGTATGTATGTATGTGTGGTATCTTCGTGTATATTAATGGCCTGAAGCAATGATTTTTCTGCCAATTGGGAAAGGAGACGTGATGCAGTTCTGCCGTGTGGTTCATGATGATGGAGCTGGTGCCGACAGTGCCAGGGAAAACAACAACAGAGGTGATTGTAAATTGTACACAAACATTGTTGTATGGTTGCAGAGAGAGAGAGAGAGACAGAGACAGACTTTGTGTGAGTATAGAAGACCTTCAGATGAGAGTGTTTTCAGAAATGGACAGAAAAGAAAGCAATTGAAGACACTCTAAGACTCTCCAAGGCTCTCCACAAACATTTACCTTCCAGGCATAATAGAGTCGTCGTTCCCCCCCCCCACCGCACCCCTTCTTCACTCAATCACCTTTTCTTTCAATGCATTATTTGATTTTAAATGTGTGTATATGTTTGCAAGCGTGAAAGTGTATATATTATGTTATGGATGGATATTTGTAAATATGCATGGGTGGTGTTTATGTTGACACTTTTAGTTGTTTCCCTCTTTTAATTTTAACAACTTGTGTGTTATTGCCTGCTTTTGTCAATTTAAATACTGGTTTGTATTGCTATTTTATTGTTAGGTTTCACATTACTATCATCATTATTATCATTATCATCATTATTATTATTATTATTATTATTATTATTGTTCTTGTTGTTGTTGTTATCATCATCATCATCATCATCATCATCATCATATTATTATTATTATTATTATTGTTCTTGTTGTTGTTGTTGTTAGTATCATCATCATCATCATCATTATTATTATTATTATTATTATTATTATTATTATTGTTGTTGTTGTTCTTGTTGTTCTTGTTGTTGTTATCATCATCATCATCACTGCGATGGACTTCCACAAAGATGCATGCTAGTTGATTCCAGGCAGACACATGTTGGTCTTCCTGCAACACTCTGCCTGATTGTTTGAGAGGGTAATAGTGGACCTTTCAACTAATATATTAGTGCATAATTGAATTGCCGGTGCTCCCTGGTCTGTAGTTCCTGTATAATGCCAATGTGAAAAATCAGCATTATTTTTGGTTAAAGCTTTTTGGTTATCATATTTCTGCTGAAATGCATTTCCTTTGTTTCAGTTAATTTTGAAAATAATGAATTTTAGTTAAATATCTGTCAAGATTAAACTGGTGATAGGAACATAAATTAACCTGAAATTTTGAAGGAAGCTTTTAGTTTAGATTACATTGAAACAGGTAGTTTATATGAAAGAACCAGAGGTAGTCACAGGCAGGTTGATATATATATATGTATATATATATGTGTGTGTGTGTGGGGGTATATATATGTATATGTATGTATATGTATGTGTGTGTATATATGTATATGTGTGTATATATATATATGTGTGTGTATTTTTTGTGTATATGTGTGTGTATATATGTGTTGTATATATATGTGTGGGGGGGGGTATATATGTATATGTGTGTATATGTATGTGTTGTGTATATATGTATATGTGTGTATATATATATGTGTGTGTGTATTTTTTGTGTATATGTGTGTGTATATGTGTATATATGTGTGTATATATATGTGTGTGTTGTGTGTGTGTGTGTGTAAGGGAAAAGTAATACAGAGAAAAACAAGCGCCAACAATCCACATGTAGTTACATGTATACATATATATATATATATATATATATATATATATATATATGTATGTATGTATGTATATATGTATATATGTATATAGATGTGTAAGGATAAATACGAATCTCCTAGATTCTATTCTGCTCTTTCCTTTCTCAAGACCTTTGTAAAAATTTTGTTTATTCTTCTTGCACTGAAGAGTACATTGACATATAATTAATTTAATTAATTCAATTCAGCCATGAATTTGCATGATTTTTATATCTCCGTATGAAACAATTGTCTGCATGAATTAGAATTCTCTTATATATTTTAGCATCTTCTCTTCTCCATTTTTAACAGAATTGTTGAGTTTTATGGGTTTCTTTCCATAAATTCACAACATGACATAGACAAGTATTACTTCCATATCTTCGCAAATTTACGCCTGGAAACTACCAGCAAAATATGAAGATTCAATCTTAGAAATCTTTTTTGGAAGCCTCCAAATTAAAGGATGAATCTAATTCAACGTTTTTACACCTATATGTATATACATATATCTTATATAAGATCCGTTCTGTCTGTCTGTGTGTGTGTCTCCTCAGATCTCGGGCATCCTCCATCCAATTGTGCTCAAATTTGATATGTAGATACCAACGGTATCAGGGCGTGTATAAGTCTTGAAAAAATTACATAAATGGATTCCAGGTGAGAATGCGATTGATAAAGCCGTTTTAGTTCTGCTTTTCTTCCGTCAACCTGTATATAACTGCACCTTCCAGTTTTTGTTGTTTTTGGCACGTTTCTTTCCTGCCAAGCTTACTGTTTAAACCATGTTTGTGTTCTCCCAGTCAACAGCCTTATCATTATTGGTACTTTAAACTCTTCGGTTGCATATTTGTGTGAATAAAATCGTTTTTCTTTGGAATAGAAAAACAGTCTATCTTTATTTCTTCTTTTGCTGGTGTCTCAAATTTAGGTTAAATCAATGTTTCTCAAAGGGGAGGCCTATCGTAGTGTTGGACAAGTTGTTTTGAGAAAATTTGGTTTAAATGTTTGACAACTCAGCACCGTCCATTGGATGGGGGGTGTTTTGCTCACATATATATGTATATATATATATATATATATATATTATATATATATATATGGAAAAAAAGTCGAGGTAGAAAATGCTAAAATAATTTTATAAAAAAATATTGTAGTACCTGTTTCAGTCATCGAGACTTTATATATATATATATGTGTGTGTATATATATATATGCACATTGCTGTCTCTTCTCAGTCTCTCACTTACACATCAATAATAATTATGAATATGAAAGAAACATTAACACATGTGTGTGTGTGTGTGTGTATCCAAATTGAGGGAATGGAGCATGTAAAATCTAGGTTATGTATTTTTACTAGCCAACAGATCCTCAGTAACAATAATTACTCAATGAAGGGTACTCCACTAGCTACTCATCAGACCAGTGATACCTTAGTTAAATGAAAGTTACATTGTTGTAAAGGAATCTCAAGTTAACATGCCAGAGATATAATTTAAAAGTCGGAAGTACAAGCTAGTGGAGTACTCCTGATTGAGTGATTATCACTTCCAAGAATCTGCTAGCTAGAAAACATATGTAGCCTGGATTTTACCTACTCCATTCCCACAATTTGGATTTTTATTTGCATTCTTAGCAACCCTAGTTTCTAATTGTGAACTATTAACCCTTTCGTTACCAACCCGGCTGAAACCGGCTCTGGCTCTGAGTACAAATGTTTTATTTTCATAAGTTTGGAATTAAAATCTTCCACCAAACCTTAGTCACAATTTATGTTCCTAACACTAGCTGAATGATAACTAAGTTATTTTACTAAATTCTTTGTTATATTTAAAGTAATTGAAAGAAACACAGAACATCTCAAAATAAATACAGTAACGAAAGGGTTAAAGCAGCCTATCAAACTTCGATGTGGGAAAAGCCCACAACTTTCTACCCAAATAAGCTATTATTGCTCCTGAACGTTCTTTATTTATACCTAACATGATTTATAAAAGTTTACTAACTTTCTACACCTGAATCCTTGGATCTTACGATTACATAGAATGGGGCTCACCTCTTTGAGCCAGGAAATGAATGGAATGTCTGGTGTATGTCTTCTTGTGGCTGCCCCCACCTAAAAAATGGAAAATAGGCAGGTGTATATATATATATATATATATATATATATATATAGTCAATTCAAGGCTACGTTAAACCTTGTTCAACAATGCTTACCTCCCCTACATACAAATGCAGTCTTGGCTAATCAAAGTTGTATTTATAACTCTAAATATGTTAGCATTTACTGCATTATTTACAGTAGCGGCAAGTTTGTGGTGTCATGACTTGTAAATGAATTGGATTTAAGAGAGCGAGAGTTGTGTGACATCATTCTGAATCCCTCAGCCAGATCTACCTTGATCCAGATGGTGAGTTGAGATTAACACTTCACCTGTCCTGTGTAGCACATATGATTCTACATGGGGCATATTTCCTGGTGTGGAGGCGCAATGGCCCAGTGGTTAGGGCAGCGGACTCGTGGTCGTAGGATCGCGGTTTCGATTCCCAGACCGGGCGTTGTGAGTGTTTATTGAGCGAAAACACCTAAAGCTCCACGAGGCTCCGGCAGGGGATGGTGGTGATCCCTGTTGTACTCTTTCACCACAACTTTCTCTCACTCTTACTTCCTGTTTCTGTTGTACCTGTATTTCAAGGGGCCGGCCTTGTCACTCTCTGTGTCACGCTGAATATCCCCGAGAACTACGTTAAGGGTACACGTGTCTGTGGAGTGCTCAGCCACTTACACGTTAATTTCACGAGCAGGCTCTTCCATTGATTCGGATCAACCGGAACCCTCGTCGTCGTAACCGACGAAGTGCTTCCATTTTCCTGGTGTGTGTGTGTGTATCATATATGATAGACATACCCAATTTTTTTCAACTAACTAAGTAACTTTGGACTTAGGAAAGCTTTATATTACTCAGGACATATGAAGCAAAGGCTAAACTAAAAGTCTGAAAACGAGCATGGATGTTTAGGACATTATGAAAATGCTTTAACCTTTTAATATTCAAATTACTCTGTCAAATCTAATGCTTAATTATTTACATTGCTTTTAGTTAATCAGACATTATCTTGTAGCTGTGATATGGTGAAGTCACATATCTCAGTGGTTAGAGTGTTGGGCTCACAATCATGAGGCAGTGAGTTTGGTTCCTAGTTCTGGCTGTGTGTTGTGTTCTTGAGCAAGACACTTTATTTCACATTGCTCCAGTTCACTCAGCTGTAGAAATGAGTTGCGACGTCACAGGTGCCAAGCTGTATCTGCTGTTGCCTTTCTCTTGGATAACACTGGGGGCGTGGAGAGGAGAGGCCGGTATGCATCGGCGACTGCTGGTCTTCCATAGACAACCTTGCCCGGACTTGAACCTCGGAGAGTAAATTTCTAGTAGCAGTCCCATGGTCATTCATGACCGAAGGGGATCTTTACTCTTTACCCTGACATTTCAATGATGTAATTCTATATTTTACAATGACATTCTTAGGTAGGTGCTAGAGGCCAGATCTGGCCTGTTTAAACATAAAACAGGTAGAAAATTTGGGGCCAGTTATGGCTGGTTTAAATGTATTTCTATATTACCCACAAGGGGCTAAACACAGAGGGGACAAACAAGGACAGACAAACTGATTAAGTCGATTACATCGACCCCAGTGCATAACTGGTACTTAATTTATCGACCCCGAAAGGATGAAAGGCAAAGTCGACCTCGGCGGAATTTGAACCCAGAACGTAACGGCAGACGAAATACGGCTACGCATTTAGCCCGGCGTGCTAACGTTTCTGCCAGTTCGCCGCCTGGTTTAAATGGTAAAGGGTTAAGGATTAAGGCAGCTAGGGGTAGATCTGGATGCAGTGTGTGACCATAGAGTTTCATTATATTCTTAGCATTCCACAATGTTTGTTGGGATAACCCTTTTGACTGATGAGTCTATTGCTGGTCTTGCCAACTAACATCTCTAGTTAGTTTTAATATGTACAGTAGAAATGCTTTGACACAAGGAAGGTTTGAAACTCAGAGGCTACCCTCACCTTGTTTAGTTCATCTGTGAGGCGGCTGGTGTGATTTGTTATAGTTGGTAGTATGTTGTTAGTTACAGCTGCTAGAATTACTTATATTAAGGTTAGGTATTAGTTAACTATTTCGATGACTATAACTTAGAATTAACAAATGTATAACGAAAGAAGTAAGAGTGCAAGAAAACCAGTTATGGTCTGTAGATATAAAATAAAGAAAGTAGTAATTATCATCAGTTGTCCCTTAATGAATTGTTGAATATCCTCTTTTGTTTATATGAAAAACATATAGTGCACACACACACACACACACACATACACATCTTTATGTATGTGTGTGTCTAATCCTTTCTTGTTTATGTTAAAAGCACATAATGCATATACATGTGTGTGTATGTATATATATATATATATATATATATATGTATATCATTATATTTATTTATCTATGTATGTGTACATGTATATGTATTTAAACATATGCACAACTATACAATATATACTGTATATATATATATATATGTATATATATGTATATATATATATATATGTTTCATTTGTACATCTTTCCATTTAGAAGAATAAACTTGCTTTTCTGGTTTTACTTCAATATGAATCAGATTGGAAATAAAAAGCAAGAATGAGTCTATATAGGCTTTCATGAGATGAAAACTATAAAGGTGTATCATGAGAGGGAGGTGTTGATCCCAAGGTCAGCCTCAATTGAGTAGACCTTTGAACAAAGGTATTCTAACTACGACTTTCCTTCCTCTTTTTGTGTAGCAGGATGCATTTGGTCCAATGTGTCCTTTGTATAAGATGGTAGCATGTTATTTGAGGAAGATATAGCTGCTATGTTTAACAAGCTGAGTTAGTGCCATAATCTACTCTCTTTACTTGTTTCAGTCATTTGACTGTGACCATGCTGGAGCACCGCCTTTAGTCGAGCGAATCGACTCCAGGACTTATTCTTTGTAAGCCTAGTACTTATTCTATCATACTCTTTTGCTGATTGCTAAGTTACGGGGACGTAAACACACTAGCATCGGTTGTCAAGAGATGTTGGGGGACAAACACAGACACACAAACACACATTAATTTTTTAATTAAAAAAAATTTTTTTTAGTTTCAGCTCACAGCTGCAGCCATGCTGATGCACCGTATATATGTATATATACATATATATGATGCACCATATATATGTATATTTACATATATACGACGGGCTTCTTTTAGTTTCCGTCTATCAAACCCACTTACAAGGCTTTGGTTGGCCTGAGGCTATAGAAGAAGACACTTGCCCAAGGTACCACACAGTGGGACTGAACCCAGAATCATGTGGTTGGTAAGCAAGCTACTTACCACACAGCCATTCCTGCACCTAATCTAGTTGACATTATTTAATTTTTTAAATATCCTTTTATTTTTGGATGGAATATTGTGTTTTTTTCCCCCTTTTATGCAAACTGATGAATTTAGCCTGAACACGCTGTGTTTTTTCCCACCCTTTTTCAAGACTTGTAATCTGAAGAGAAATTTGGTTGCTATTGTTAGCATGTAGGGTAACCACATAAAGCACTGGTTTTTAACTATTTTCTACTTATGGATCCCTTTCATTCCTATTTTACTTGATGTTTAAAAAAATCCCGTTATATTTTTATAATTAAATATTATTAGGAATTGTATAAAAAAGAAATTGTTAAAATATTTTGTGTATTGTAGAAGTGTGGAGGCGCGTGGCTTAGTGGTTAGGGTGTCAGCACCATGATCGTAAGATTGTGGTTTCAATTCCTGGACCAGGCAACACGTTGTGTTCTTGAGCAAAACAATTCATTTCACATTGCTCCAGTTCACTCAGATGGCAAAAATGAGTAACACTGCGATGGACTTGTGTCCTGTCCAGCTGGGGAACACACATGCCATAGAAACTGGAAAACTGGGCCCATGAGCCTGGCTAGGCTTTAAAAAGGGCACATTTTTTAATTTTTTATGGTAGAAGTAGTATTACCAGTTTACTTTTTACTCTTTTACTTGTTTTAGTCATTTGACTGCGGCCATGCTGGAGCACCGCCTTTAGTCGAGCAAATCGACCCCAGGACTTATTCTTTGTAAGCCCAGTACTTATTCTATCGGTCTCTTTTGCCGAACCGCTAAGTGACGGGGACGTAAACACACCAGCATCGGTTGTCAAGCAATGCTAGGGGGTCAAACACAAACACACAAATACACACACACACACATATATATATATATATATATATATACATATATACGACAGGCTTCTTTCAGTTTCCGTCTACCAAATCCACTTGCAAGGCATTGGTCAGCTCGGGGCTATAGCAGAAGACACTTGCCCAAGATGCCACATAGTGGGACTGAACCCGGAACCATGTGGTTGGTTAGCAAGCTACTTACCACACAGCCACTCCTGCACATATTTTGACAACAAAATCTTATGTGGGCCTTCAAGGGTCGTATGAACCCTTGTTAAGAAGCACTAACTTGGAGGCTTCCTCATTGGTTTGTAATCATTGTTGCTGTAACGACTGCTACTGCTGTTGTTGTTGTTTTTGCTATTGTCACTGATGTGGAAACTTTTGTTGTTGTAATTGATGTGGTTTTTCTTGTTGTTGTTGTTTGCTATGGTTCCTGTTATTTATTTGTTGTCCTTTTGTTGTAGCTGTTGTTGTATGAGAGAAAAATGGTCTGATAAGAGAGTGATGTTACATCTGACCTTTAGATAATGAAAGGTCAAAGTGTCAAGATATTTTTTTTTTTGGCAACAGAAGTAAACAGCAGTAGCCAAAAAAACTGATTCAGGATGGTTTGTGTGTGTGTGTGTGTGTGTGTGTGTGTTAGGTTTAGGAGTTGAATGCAGTACAGAAATATGGAGTGTGATGTATTTAGTTGTTATCGTTTACTCATCTCTCCCACTCCCAGGTAAACATTGACTGAGCTCTTAAGATCAAAAGCTTTCCAGCCATGACTGCCCCATTTTTTTTTCACACATGTTGGGAACCTAGAACATTATCAAAAGGTTCTTTCCTAGGATAGGAGGATTTGATTTGAGGATTTGATTTTGAGAGCTATTTGGCTGCTATTTCTAGCAAATCGAATGACCATATAAAGCAGGCATGGGCAACCTTTATTGAGAACTGGGTTGCATGAAACAGGTAATTTTTCTTTGATAGGCATGCCACTCAGAAAGTTCTGTGGGCCACATGCTGCCACAGTTTGCCCATGACTGCTATAAGGGCTTCCTTATAATCTCATATGTAGGCGCAGGAGTGGCTGTGTGGTAAGTAGCTTGCTAACCAACCACATGGTTCCGGGTTCAGTCCCACTGCGTGGCATCTTGGGCAAGTGTCTTCTGCTATAGCCCCGGGCCGACCAATGCCTTGTGAGTGGATTTGGTAGACGGAAACTGAAAGAAGCCTGTCGTATATATATATATAAGTGTGTGTGTATATGTTTGTGTGTCTGTGTTTGTCCCCCTAGCATTGCTTGACAACTGATGCTGGTGTGTTTACGTCCCCGTCACTTAGCGGTTCGGCAAAAGAGACTGATAGAATAAGTACTGGGCTTACAAAGAATAAGTCCCAGGGTCGATTCGGTCAACTAAAGGTGGTGCTCCAGCATGGCCGCAGTCAAATGACTGAAACAAGTAAAAGAGTAAAAGAGTAAAGAGAGTAATATATATGTATGTTAATGGTGTAAATATTAAGTGTTTGGTTTGTATGTATCATAGACTGTGTTTGGTTTGTGTGGGAGTGTAGTTATGGAGATGTGCATGTATGTGAATGGTGTAACTATTGATGTGTGATAGGGAAATTTAGTGATGTATGTAAGGAATATTTTATAAGACATGACAAACACATACAAATCAATTCTGTGTAAGAATGTACTTCTATGGGGTTATAAACCATGGAGAGAAAATATAGGATGAACAACCAAAAGTTAATGATTTCAATCTAGTAGTACCCAATCAGATTTGGTTTAGTCAGATTTATACATGTGGGTTTGGTAATCGGTGAATGAGATAAATTACTTTACAAATCTTACTGCATATGAATTAATTAATTTTAAAGAGGAAATGTGTGTAAAATATACGTAGCTTTTCTCTGAAGCAATGTTGGTGTTATAATTTATAGAAAGAACATTTTTAATCTGACCAAGAATTGCAACTTCGTATAAGTGGGGTCACATAAGCCTTTGAATAGTCAGTGTCCTTCATTCTCTCTCTCTCTCTCTGTCTCTCTCCATCTAGCTATCTATCTATCTGTCACGTAAAAGCACCATCCGTTTGTGTCCGTTGCCAGCCTCGCCTGGCCCCCGTGCCGGTGGCACGTAAAAGCACCATCCGCTCGTGTCCGTTGCCAGCCTCGCCTGGCCCCCGTGCCGGTGGCACGTAAAAGCACCATCCGCTCGTGTCCATTGCCAGCTCCACCTGGCCCCCGTGCCGGTGGCACGTAAAAACACCATCTGTTTGTGGCTGTTTGCCAGCTCCATCTGGCACCTGTGCAGGTGGCACGTAAAAAGCACCCACTACACTCACGGAGTGGTTGGCGTCAGGAAGGGCATCCAGCCGTAGAAACACTGCCAGATCTGACTGGGCCTGATGAAGCCTTCCGGCTTCCCACACCCCAGTTGAACCGTCCAACCCATGCTAGCATGGAAAATGGATGCTAAATGATGATGATGATGTTTGTTTTTATGGTCAGTTATGATAAAAATAATTTTACATTAGTCTGAAGGGTTACTCTATACATTTGTAGAGTACAAATTTATTATTCTTGACAGTGGCTTAGCTGGCCAAACTTCGAAGTCACTGTCAACGATATACTTATTTAAGAATATATATATATATATATACACCTATCTATCTGTCACGTAAAAGCACCATCCATTTGTGTCCGTTGCCAGCCTTGCCTGGCCCCCGTGCCGGTGGTTAGATGCAGCACGGACTTTGTCAGTGAACAGGTCGCGGATTTTAGCGACGAAAATATTTTGACAAATTAAACTTAAATGTTGAAGTGAATCGAACGGTTTTTGTGTGTTTCTTAAATGGCTTATAAACACCTTCCACGCTGCAATTGTTTTCGTTTCAGCACACGATCTCAGATCAAATTACTTGCTATGCGAGTACATCTCCATAATATATATATATATATATATATATAATATCAGCGTGATCACCGTGACCGACCAGGCTATCAGATGTTGCTACACATCGCTGGTCACAATGCGCTTCGCATTGTTTTAGCCTTCGAATGATGCCACCCCGCTGACTAAGCGAGCAGGCCAACAGAAGAAAGAGTGAGAGAAAGTTGTGGCGAAAGAGTACAGCTGGGATCGCCACCACCCTCTGCCGGAGCCTCGTGGAGTTTTTGGTGTTTTCGCTCAATAAACACTCACAACGCCCGGTCTTGGAATCGAAACCGCGATCCTACGACCGTGAGTCCGCTGCCCTAACCACTGGGCCATTGCGCCTCCATATATATATATATGTATGTAATATTTTGGACTAATAGGTATATAACTGAAGTGGACAAATAATGACATGACTGGCCAAACTCAGGATCTTTTGCGAGATGCCACTTTATCTATGAATGCACCTGATCTGACCCAGAGTACAAAATTGATGCAACATAACATGATGCACAGCATCCCATTCATGAAGGACAGTCGCAGGATGGGTTGAAACGATTGTCATACAAAATAGTTATCCCAAATCCATCTTCTGTTTCCTTATTATATATATATATATCTTCTTTTTCAGTTATTATATATATATATATTATATATATATATATATATATATATATAGACGCAGGAGTGGCTGTGTGGTAAGTAGCTTGCTAACCAACCACATGGTTCCGGGTTCAGTCCCACTGCGTGGCATCTTGGGCAAGTGTCTTCTGCTATAGCCCCGGGCTGACCAATGCCTTGTGAGTGGATTTGGTAGACGGAAACTGAAAGAAGCCTGTCGTATATATGTATTATATATATATATATATATATATATATATGTATGTGTTTGTGTGTCTGTGTTTGTCCCCCTAGCATTGCTTGACAACCGATGCTGGTGTGTTTACGTCCCCGTCACTTAGCGGTTCGGCAAAAGAGACCGATAGAATAAGTACTGGGCTTACAAAGAATAAGTCCCGGGTTCGATTTGGCCGCAGTCAAATGACTGAAACAAGTAAAAGAGTAAAAGAGTATATATATATATATATATATATGTATGTATGTTTGTGTGTGTGTATATATATATATATGTATGTATGTTTGTGTGTGTATATATATATATATATATATATATATATATATATACATACATATACACATATATGAGGTCTCATCAATAAGTATCTGGACTGTTGCCATAGTAACGAAGTTAAAGCATGCAGAGTGAAGCCACTTGGCACAGATTGACCTTGAGTTCTGCTGTGGATGAGCACTAAGTTTTAACATTTTAGCTCATTTCTGTAAATGACTTAGCTCCTCCCACAAACTTGCTGGTTTTCTACCAACCAAAATTTGAAACCAATATTAGAAGTGCTGCAGTAGAGTAGCAAGCTGGTAGAATTATTAGCATACCAGAGAAAATGCTTAACAGCATTTCTCAAGCGAGGTTGTTGCCAGTGCCACTGGACCGGATCCTGTGCAGGTGGCACGTAAAAAACACCATTTGAGTGTGGCCATTGCCAGTACCGCCTGACTGGCCCTCTTGCCGGTAGCACGTAAAAGCACCCACTACGATCTTGGAGTGGTTGGCCTTAGTGGCATGTGAAAAAAACATTCGAGCGAGGTTATTGCAAGTACCGCCTGACTGGCCCCCGTGCTTGTGGCACGTAAAAGCACGCACTACACTCTTGGAGTGGTTGGCTTTAGGAAGGGCATCCAGCTCTAGAAACCCGTCAGATGAGATTGGAGCCTGGTGCAACCATCTGGTTCGCCAGTCCCCAGTCAAATCATCCAACCTATGCTAGCATGGAAAGCAGACATTAAATGATGATGATGATGATAATATATTCTAAGATCAAATTCTACCAAGTTTGAATTTGCCTTTAATCAAAGAAACGAGTATCATTTGATGTAATCGAATAGCTTGTAGGCCTTGTGCCTATCGTAGGAAGAAATATTAGAAGTACCAGTAGCATTAATACTTATGATAGTAACTAGTCATAAATACAAAGTGGTATTCATGGCAATGCAATGTAGGACTTGTGGTTGTCAAACCAAGTGCCAGTCATACATAGTTGCCAATGTCAGCATTTTTGTAGCATTTGACAGTAGTGTCCTCCTTACGGTTTGCTAATACCATTGGTGGTATGGCCATACCAATGATATTGGTGCGCAAATCAGATTAGCTATAAACGCAGCTTCAGTTTTCTCAAGCTTTGGAATGGAAAACATAAGAACCTCTGAGAAGAAATATTTACTGTAAGGCAGTGAAGGCAGTGCTGGTTGGGTTTGCTGTTGGCGGTAGTGGTGATGGTAGGTGGATTAAACTAATCCATCTCTAGAATACTGTACAATGAGATGTTCATAGAAATTGGTCTATCCAGAACAAGATATTCCGAATGTGTAGTAAGAATATGGATCCAAGATATTACTGTGTCAGTCTTATTTTTGAATTTCTACTGCAGCATTGGCTCTAATCAATCTTCTTTGTCTTTCTGTTTCTCTTGTCTCTTTCTTCCTTCTTTTTCTCTCTTCCTCTCTCATATATATACATACATACATACATACATACATACATACATATATATATATATATATAATATATATATATATATATATATACGCACATACATACATACATACATACATACATATATATATATATAATATATATATATATATATATATATACGCACTCACATATATACACACATACAAAGTTTGTCTATTGTTTGTTCCTCTTTTATGTATATATATTTATATATATACATACATACACACACACATACAGACATATATATATATAATATATATATTTCTTCTTTCATTCTTTTACTTATTTCAGTGACTGGAATGCAACCATACTAGAGTAGCGCCTTGAAAGCTGTTAGTTGATCTTATTTCAAGTTAGCCTTGATACTGCAGAACTATATTCAATGACACTCCAATTTTAGCATATCAGTCTATCATCGAGAACAGGGCTTCTCAACTATTTTTTATCTATGGACCCCTTTGATTACTATTTTATTCTGGTGGTCCCCCTTCACCATTTTGATGTTTAAAAACTAGTTTTCCAGAAACTTCTTTCAAAATTCCTATTTTAATTTTCACACATCAACTTGGGTGTGTTGAACTATGTGAAATGTTGGAGAAAGAAACCTAGCTGTTTCTTGCAATACATATATCTAAAGCAAAATTCTTTCAGGAACCCTTAAGATACTACTGGGGATCCCAAATTTGCCATTTTGTTGCATAGACCCCACCAAAAATCTTATATGGACCCCAGTTGAGAACCACTGATCTAGAGCAAGGCTTCTCAAGCTTTTTACTTTATATACCTGTGCAGGTGGCACGTAAAAAGCACCCACTACACTCAAGGAGTGGTTGGCGTTAGGAAGGGCATCCAGCTGTAGAAACATTGCCAGATCAGACTGGAGCCTGGTGCAGCCTCCTGGCTTCCCAGATCCCCGGTCGAACCGTCCAACCCATGCTAGCATGGAGAACGGACGTTAAACGATGATGATGATGATGATACCTCTTGTAACAAAATTTAATTTCCATTCAATCCCAGACAAATTGATTGAATATTGAATTACAAAACATACCTAATTTACCAATATTTAATACAATTTGCATGAGAAAAGAATCAGTGAACAGTATGTGCAAATATACCTGTAACCTTTAGCATTTAAACAGGCCATATCCAGCCTGGATATTTGATCTGTTTTAAGTTCAAACTGGCCCGGTGTGGCTTCTCACTCCTACACTACAATGTAATTCTAATAATAAAGGCATCATTGAAATCTCAAAGCTGTGACATGAGGTATAATTAATTTGAAAGCATGTGAATAAACAAGCATTACAGTTAACGGATTAATCTGAACACTAAAGGGTTAATGATTGAAATATTGCAGCGTGGAAGGTGTTTATAAGCCGTTTAAGAAACACACAAAAACCGTTAGATTCACTTCAACATTTAAATTTAATTTGTCAAAATAATTTTCGTCGCTTTGAGACTGCGACCTGTTCACTGATAAAATTCCGTGCTGCATCAAAATATTTTGACAAATTAAATTTAAATTTTGAAGTGAATCTAATGGTTTTTGTGTGTTTCTTAAATGGCTTATAAACACCTTCCACACTGCAATTGTTTTCGTTCCAGCACACAATCTCAGATCAGGTCACTTGCTATGCAAGTACATCTCCGTAATAGATTGAAATATTTGTTAATGGGAAAGTTAAATGGACACAGAGAAGATTATGAATATTAGGTTGCAGGTTTTTAGGTTTGAACTGCATATCACTGCATTCTATTT
This sequence comes from Octopus sinensis, assembly GCF_006345805.1. Classification (NCBI taxonomy): domain Eukaryota; kingdom Metazoa; phylum Mollusca; class Cephalopoda; order Octopoda; family Octopodidae; genus Octopus; species Octopus sinensis. The sequence goes on from NC_043000.1 coordinate 2,299,991, forward strand.
TCGAAGTGCTTCTTTACTTGCTTAGTAAATTATGGATGTGGCTAAATCCAAATTCTTTCTTTTATGAAATTGGAAAAGCTAGTAAAATGGGCTCAGCAGCTGCACAAGGCTTGGGATATTTTGCTTGGAAAATTAAAATTCACCTTGTGGAACCCCAGGCTTTTATATCCCTATCAAACTTTTTGTCACCCCAACCTACATCCACTAGGATGATTGATGTTTTGGCCAATTCTACTATATGGCTCAGAAACCTGGACGTTATCAAAGAAGCTTGAGAGGCGGTTGGATGGAACCTACACTCGCCTCCTTATGAGAGCTCAAAATCTCTCGTGGAAGCGCCATCCAACCAAAATGCAAATATATGGGAAACTACCACCTGTGTCATCTCTTGTGAAAGGTAGGAGAGTCCAGTTTGCTGGACATTGTTGTAGAGCTGAAAAAGAGGTAATTTCTACTCTTCTCCTCTGGAAGCCATCTACTCGCAGTACCAGAGGGCGCACACTCTCCTACCCTGATGTAATCTCCAGGGATACAGGCATCCAGCAACAGGACCTCCGTAATGCCAAGATGGACCGTGAAGTCTGGCGTAGCATGGTGAATTCCACTGTCTCGACCACGGTCGAACAATGATGATGATGATGATGTTTTGGCAGGGGTCTATATGGTTCACTTTGTGAAGGCACGTGGCTTAGTGGTTAGGGGCATTCGGCTCATGATCATAAGGTTGTGAGTTCAATTCCTGGTGATGCATTGTGTCCTTGAGCAAGGCAGTTTATTTCATGCTGCTCCAATCCACTCAGCTGGCAAAAATGAGTAGTACCTGTATTTCAAAAGGTCAGCCTTGTCACATTTTGTGTTACACTGAATCTCCCCGAGAACTACGTGTTAAGGGTACACGTGTTTGTGGAGTGCTCAGTCACTTGCATGTTAATTTTACGAATAAGCTGTTCCGTTGATCGTATCAGCTGGGACCCTCGTCACCGCAACCGACAGAGTGCTCCTATATGGTTCACTTTGAGAAACCTTGATCTAGAGTAGAGGCTCCTTCTTTCCCTTATGGCAGCATATCAGTCTCATAAGACCATAGATCTTTATCTGGAGAATTTAAAGTTCTTGTTGATAGAGCAACATCTCTTATGGCTTTAGAGGCTCACACAACCCTGATAGTCTTGGCCAGAGTGTTCACTTGTGAAAGCACTGTTTGCCATTGTAATGCTTAAACTGTAATGTTATATTTGGTGGTGGATATGCTAGAACTGGAATGTCTTTGATTATAGTACAACTGCTTCAAGGCTAACTTTAAAGAAGTACTGGAGTTGATAGAATTAACTAATAGCCTTCGAGGCAGTGTCCCAGCATGGTCACATTTCAACAACTGAAACAAGTAAAGAAATAAGTATATCATCATCATCATTTAACGTCCGTTTTCCATGCTGGCATGGGTTGGATGGTTCAACTGGGGTCTGGGAAGCCAGAAGGCTGCACCAAGCCCAGTCTGATCTGGCAGTGTTTCTACAGCTGGATGCCCTTCCTAACGCCTACCACTCCATGAGTGTAGTGGGTGCTTTTTACGTGCCACCAGCACAGGTGCCAGACGGGGCTGGCAGACGGCCACAATCAGATGGTGCTTTTTACGTGCCACCAGCACGGGGACCAGACGAAGCTGGCAACGGCCATTGTATATATATATATATATATATATATATCAATGTACAAAAAAAGTTAAGTAGATAGAGGCTTTAGTATACTTTTCTTCAGCAGCAAGCTGCAATCTCAGCTACTTTTGAAACCTCTTCCTAGTTCCTCTGTGTTATATCACCATGGTGTTTTGTTGGGTTATTGAGTTCAACTTCTTCTCCCTTGTGCCCAAAACTTATGTACCCAAGAACAAGGAGTTGAATTTATTTCAGGATTATCTGTTTCAAAGGATGCCAGAATGGATTTGATTTTGGTACCTCAGTTGGACAACTACAACTACACATCTAAACAAACAGTATAAATTGTTTGTGTTGTTCTAAGTTAAATTTTATCTCAATATTTCCAGCATTAATCTTTTTAGATTATTGACAAAGAACCTACACATTTCTGTTGGTCTATTTCAAAGGATGCCAGAGTGGATCCGATTTTGGTGCCTAAGTTGGACAACTATGACTACACATCTAAACAAACAGTATAAATTGTTTGTGCTGATCTAAGTTAAATTTTTTTTTTCAATATTTCCAGAATTAATCTTTTAAGATTATTGACAGAGAAACTACTCATTTCTGTTGGAATATTGCCAAGTTTCTCAGTGAAATTCTTTCCTGAAATTGTATAGATGAGTTGAACGATGGCCAAGAATGTACATCTGTAACCATTTCTGCCTGTTTTTCTGAAAGTTGGCACTAAATGTTTTGATAGGAAGCAAAGAAAGAGTGACTTGATCCTTATTACAGGCTTCATGCTCACTGCAAGAACATCTGTAAAAGTAACCAGAAGTACTAGAAAAATAATAGAGTTAATAAAGTAATAGCGTTATATGATTTGTTTGTGGGCAGAGGAAGGGTGCTAATAATACAATAGACCACATGATATTTAGGACATTTTAAAGGCGGAATAGAATCAGTAACAACAAAAACAGTAATAATAATAATAATAATAATAATAATAATAATAATAATGATAATAATAATGATAATGATGATAATAATGATAATAATAATAATAATATAATGATGATGATGATGATGATGATAATAATGATGATAATAATAATAATGATGATAATAATAATAATGATAATAATAATAATAATGATAATAATAATAATAATGATGATAATGATAATAATAATAATAATAATGATGATAATAATAATGATGATAATAATAATAATGATAATGATGATAATAATAATTATTTCTTTACTGCCCACAAGGGGCTAAACATAGAGGGGACAAACAGGGACAGACAAAGGGATTAAGTCGATTACATCAACTCCAGTGCGTAACTGGTACATTATTTATCGACCCCGAAAGGATGAAAGGCAAAGTCGACCTTGATGATAATAATAATAATAATAATAATGATGATAGTAATAATAATAATAATGAGGATAATAATAATAATAATGATAATAATAATAATAATAATATAATAATAATAGCTAATGCAGTATTTAGTATCTGTTGAAGAGCAGAGTTGAGGCTCTAATAATATAACAGGTAATACAATATGTAAGATCTGTTATAGGGTACAAGTTAGGAGCCCTAATGGTTGTAGTAAGTCATGTGGGATTCAGGATATGTTTCTAGGAGTGACTGGGGTTAATGGGGGTAGTGATGATTGCAATACGGTAAAGAGAAAATAAATAAATGCAGAATACACTGAAAGAAATGGCAGTGGTAGTGGTGGTGGTGGTGTGGTGGTGGTGGTGTATCTATATAAAGTACCATTTCTTATAGATCAGAATGGGTAGTAGTTGTAGTGGCAGTGACAGTAGTGGTGGTGGTGGTGGTGGTGGTGGTGGTAGTGGCAGCAGTGGTGGTGTGGATTGGGGGGGTGGGTGGTATTGCACACAGTGGTATATTTGGAAATGGTGCCTGTCATTCTATGATAATCTTTGTAGTCTTGGCAGCAACAGTGAAGCTGTTCTCTTTTGTCATTTTTTTTTTCCTACTACAGATAATGTATTTTCTTTGGGGAAATTTTCTAAATATTTTTTTTTCTTACATATGTTCTCAAAAACTGATGTCTTAGAACAATTGTCTTGAGATGCTAATGCAATATTCATCTCTTTCTTTTTTCTCTCTTTCTGTCACACACCATGTTCATTTTCTCTCTCTTTCTCCCTCTCTCTCTCTTTCTCCCTCTCTCTCTCTTTCTCTCTTTGTATAAATATATATAAACATATATGTGAGAGTTTATATATGTACATCAGGATTTAAATGTGTAGGTGTGTATACATATGTATGTATTTAGCATGATTCAGAATTCCCTTTAGCATTTAAATGATATAATAAAATTATTATTTTATATTTTGTTCCAATTATTTTGTTACAATAGGCGCAGGAGTGGCTGTGTGGTAAGTAGCTTGCTAACCAACCACATGGTTCCGGGTTCAGTCCCACTGCGTGGCATCTTGGGCAAGTGTCTTCTACTATAGCCTCGGGCCGACCAATGCCTTGTGAGTGGATTTGGTAGACGGAAACTGAAAGAAGCCTGTTGTATATATGTATATATATATATATATATATATATATATATATATATAAGTGTGTGTGTATATGTTTGTGTGTCTGTGTTTGTCCCCCTAGCATTGCTTGACAACCGATGGTGGTGTATTTACGTCCCCGTCACTTAGTGGTTCGGCAAAAGAGACCGATAGAATTAGTACTGGGCTTACAAAGAATAAGTCCTGGTGTCGATTTGCTCGACTAAAGGCGGTGCTCCAGCATGGCCGTAGTCAAATGACTGAAACAAGTAAACGAGTAAAGAGTTATATTTTTTATATAATCTTTTGCTTTTTTATTGTGAATTCATAAAACACACATGCACAGTGGCTCACACACATATATCAGAAACATGTCACTATCAAAGGACAATATTCATCATCCTAAAAAATGACACAATATTTCAGTTTCTGTCTTACCAGTTCCACTCATAAAGTTTTGGTCAGTACATGACTTTAGTATTACACACATTCACCAAAGTGCTACGCAGTGAGATTGAACTTGAAACCTCTTACTATAGTGCTATGCATATATTTATGCCTGTACCTGTAAGAAGTTCATTATAGGTGCAAACATGTCTCTGTGGATAAGAAGTTTGTTTCCAAACCATGTGGTTCCAGGTTCAGTCCCACTGCGTGCTAACATGGAAATATCTACTATTGTAGCCCCAGGTCAACCAAAGCTTTGTGAGTAGATTTGATAGATAGATAGAAGCTGTGCATATGTGTCTGTGTGTCTGTCTGTGTGCTTGTACACATCACATTTGTCCAACCCTTATCAGCATGAAAAATGAACATTAAATTATGATGATGATGATTGTATATGTGAAAGTTTCAAAGTATGAGTTTTGTTGTTGTTGTTGTTAGTTCTCTTGTTAACAAATGATCCAAATCTTTGTGCCTTTGAAGTGATGTGAAACAAAAGATCAAGAGATTCCTTACCTGAAAACAAGTAGGGTTTGGTGATAGGAATGGCATCTGGTTGCAAAACAATACCTCAGTAGCATATTTGTCTCTTCTAGGCATGCATTGAAAAACATCTGTAAAAATGAAGGCACAGAAACTGGTCACCATATATACATGTGTGTGTGTGTGTGTGTGTGTGTGTGTGACTGGAGCTCTCCATTCAATAGGTGACCGCGTGTGTATCATTGGTGATTTTTTTTTTTCCCTCCATCTTCCCTTCCTTGGATCTTTCCTTTTTCAATGTTTCTGACAAAGAGCTCCGCTCGAAACGTTAAATCGTCCTGCTTTCTTTCCTTCCTATACTTCTTCCACAACCTCGCATTGTTGTGTTTTCTCTTTGTGTTTTCATGTTTGGATTAACTATATATATATATATATATATATATATATATATATATAGGCGCAGGAGTGGCTGTGTGTTAAGTAGCTTGTTTACCAACCACATGGTTCCGGGTTCAGTCCCACTGTGTGGCACCTTGGGCAAGTGTTTTCTACTATAGCCTTGGGCCGACCAAAGCCTTGTGAGTGGATTTGGTAGACGGAAACTGAAAGAAGCCCGTCGTATATATGTATATATATATACATGCGTGTGTGTGTTTGTCTCCCTAGCATTGCTTGACAACTGATGCTGGTGTGTTTATGTCCCCGTTACTTAGCAGTTTGGCAAAAGAGACCAATAGAATAAGTACTGGGCTTACAAAAGAATAAGTCCTGGGGTCGAGTTGCTCAATTAAAGGCGGTGCTCCAGCATGGCCGCAGTCAAATGACTGAAACAAGTAAAAGAGTAAAAGAGTAAAGAGTATATATATATCATCAGTGGATCAAAAAGTTTGAAGCGGGATATGCATCTACCATTGAGGCTGATGATCCATCTATAAGGCCTAGGATGTGAAACCATTGGTCACTCTATGACTGGACATATATTTAACTGCATGTAAATATATATATATATCAGTTGTATACTGTAAGGCCACTTTGAGAGTGATAGGCTATTAGTTCTTGTCAGAAGCTCTATCTAGGAGAAGGCTAATTAGGGTTCTGTAGCCATAGTGGGGTAACCTATCAGCAGTGCTTTACTGCCTTGTGGGTGAATCCAGGAAGACAATAAAAAGTAGAAAATATTCATGATTTTTGCCTATTTTAAGCAAAAATTAAGGTAAAGAAATGATAACTTAGAGTGGCTAGTGGAATGCAGATGTACAAAGATGAATATAGGCACTCAAAAACTATGCAAGATAAATTCTTGATATTTTTGAAATGATCTTCCTTCACTTGCAATCAAGTGGTTTCAGGTTCAATCCCACCATGTAGCATTTTGGGCATCGTCTTCTGCAACCCCTGGCCAACCATGCCTTGAAACTGGATTTGGTAGATAGAAAATATATATATATATTTATGTTTCTTTACAACCCACAAGGGGCTAAAGACAGAGGGGACAAACAAGGACAGACAAAGCGATTAAGTCGATTCCATCAGCCCCAGTGCGTAACTGGTACTTAATTTATCAACCCCGAAAGGATGAAAGGCAAAGTCAACCTCGGCGGAATTTGAACCCAGAACGTAATGGCAGACGAAATACGGCTATGCATTTCGCCCGGCGTGCTACCGTTTCTGCCAGCTCGCCGCCTCCCAGAAGTTCATATATGTGTGTATGTGTGTGTTTATCTCCCCTATCCAGTGGGGTGACCTATCAGCAGTGTGTTACTGCCTTGTGGGTGAATCCAGGAAGACAATGTTTAGGGGAGTACACTCTGAAAGGAAAAAAACTCTATGGCAGTCAGATCTAGATGGCTTCCTATAGACTGGATTTCCTGCAGCTGGGAGGGGGTATGTATCTTTTTGGATTATCCTTACCATTAGATCTATCTCCTCCACAATGAAGGTAATAATACTTTAAGGCGGCTAGCTGGCAGAAAGTTAGCACGTCGGGCGAAATGCTTAGCGGTATTTTGTCTGTCTAAACATTCTGAGTTCAAATTCCGCCGAGGTCGACTTTACCTTTCATCCTTTCGGGGTCGATTAAATAAGTACCAGTTACGTACTGAGGTAGATATAATCGACTTAATCCGTTTGTCTGTCCTTGTCTGTCCCCCTCTGTGTTTACCCCCTTGTGGGTAATAAAGAAATAGGTATTTTGTCTGTCTAAACATTCTGCGTTCAAATTCCGCCGAGGTCGACTTTGCCTTTCATCCTTTCGGGGTCGATTAAATAAGTACCAGTTACGTACTGAGGTAGATATAATCGACTTAATCCGTTTGTCTGTCTTTGTTTGTCCTCTCTGTGTTTAGCCCCTTGTGGGTAGCAAAGAAATAGGTAATAATACTGGAATCCACTACTCCAACACCATTACAAAGCTTCGTTGCACAGGCGTCTTCTCTTACAATGTGGAAAATGTATCTTGAATCTCAAGATTGGCCATTGTCGTTGATTAGTAGCTGCTGTGGCTTCTAAATGAGAAGTGTAGATAATATCAAGAATCAAGAAATTCTCTGAAACTAACCTGCCATTAAAGAACAGACAGTCTAATTATCTGAAATCAAGAGGACGGTTGTAGATTAGTGTTTTTATCTCTAATCAGTAGTTGTCCTAAGCTGAGTTCAGCAGACAAAATACTTAGTTGTATACAAAAAAAGAGTAGAAAATATTCATGATTTTTGCCTATTTTAAGCAAAAATTAAGTTAAAGAAATATATTTCTTTACTACCCACAAGGGGCTAAACATAGAGGGGACAAACAAGGACAGACAAAGGGATTAAGTCGATTACATCGACCCCAGTGCGAAACTGGTACTTTATTTATCGACCCCATAACTTAGAGTGGCTCATAGAATGCAGATGTGCAAAGATGAATATAGGCACTCAAAAACTATGCAAGATAAATTCTTGATATTTTTGAAATGATCTTCCTTCACTTGCAATCAAGTGGTTTCAGGTTCAACCCCACCATGTAGCATTTTGGGCATCGTCTTCTGCAACCCCGAGCCAACCATGTCTTGAAAGTGGATTTGGTAGATAGAAAATATATAGAAGTTCATGTGTGTGTGTGTGTTTATCTCCCCTATCCAGTGTTGGTTTGTTTCCATCCCTGTAACTTAGCAGTTCAGAAAAAAAAGTGGCTGTTAGAATAAGTACTATACTTAAAAGTAGGAACTGAGTCAGTGTGACTAAACATTTGAAGGCAGAGTCACAGCATGGCTGCAGTCCAATGACTGAAACAAGCCACAGCTAAAAGATAAAGAGAAATGCTTTAGAAAAAGAGAGACAATCTCAAGAACTAAAACACTTACTTAAAGCCATATGCTTTTAGATTAAACCCTTAATCACCTGACTGCAAAAGAAACTTCTTGACCATTGCATTAAGTACAGCCATACCAGAACTTAATCCAATCCTTATTGCCTTCTGTAAATTTCTGCTCTTCTTTGTGTTACTAAATTAAATAGTTTCAAATTTTGGCACAAGGCCAGCAAGTTTCAGAAGGTGGGTAAGTGCACTACCTCAACCCCAGTGCACAGTTGGTACTTATTTTAATGACCCTGAAGGAATGAAAGGCAAAGTCTACCTCAGCAGAATTAAAGCACCAACAGATCATGGCCGTTGTCAGCTTCCACTGGTACTTGTGTGCTGGTGGCATGTAAAAAGCACCCACTACACTCACGGAGTGGTTGGCGTTAGGAAGGGCATCCAGCTGTAGGAACTGTGTCAGATTAGACAGGAGCCTGGTGCAGCCACCTGGCTTCCCAGAACCCGGTCGAACCGTCCAACCCATGCTAGCATGGAGAACGGACGTTAAACGATGATGCTGATGATGATATAGACAGATGAAATGTTGCCAAGCATTTTACCCGGGGGCAGTTATAATTCTGTCAGCTCACTGACTTTTGTACTAAATAAAATAATGCAAGGGACTCCAAAAAACAACACACGTTTCCTTTAATGCCCAACCCTTTTCCCCTCTCTCCCTCTTGCAATTTAACATTTTGCATCCAACAAACAACATCTTCAGTCACAAGGAATCACCTCAAAGTTCAGTCTAATGGAAATCTTTAAGCCATTGCAAAGACAGTACAGTCAGTTTCTAGTTTAAACCTTACCATTGATCAGAGTCAGGATGCTAGTCTGTCTGTCTGTCTGTTTGTCTCTGCCACCATCTTGGCACCAGAAAAGTATATCACCTTTATGATGTTCTTCAAGTTGTCTCTTTGATTTTTCTTTGCAAATCTATTTGCACTATACACACAGATATACTGGTGTGTGTGCGTGTGTGTGTATGTATATATATATATATATATATAATATATATATATATATATATACATATATAGAGAGAGCAAGAAAGAGAGATAGATATAGATATCTATTATATACATACATGCATAGTATGTGTATATATCTATCAGTCTCTATGCATTTATATGCATATATTTGTGTGCATATATAAATACATACATACTTGCATATATGTGTGTGTATGTTTATCTATGTATGTGCATATCTCTACTTGTCTATGTGTGTATGCGTGTGCATGCACACACACACATACATATATGCATTGTGTGTGTGTGTGTGTATGTGTTTATTTTTATCTGTTTGTCTGCCTGTCTGAAAATATATGTTTATGTGCATATAATGTACAAATGTATATACATGTGATTGTTTGCTATATATGTGTATGTATATGTATGCATATATATATATATGTGTGTGTGTATGTATATGTATGCATACATATATATGTGCATGTATATATGTGTGTGTGAATGTATATGTGTCTATGTACATACATACATACATACATATATTTGAGAGAGAGGGAGAGAGAAACAGACAAGCATAGAAAGAGAGAGAGAGAGAGAGTGTATGTGTGTGTTTGTGTGTGTGTGTGTGTGTGTGTGTGTGTGTGTGTGTGTATGTGTGTGTGTGTGTTGTTTCTTTAATCTGATTCTGTTTTATGTGAGATTTTATTTTGTCTGTTGAGTAATTCTAGAACAGTCTTTTATCTCAGCTTCTGTGGTTAGAACCAGTTCTTGTATCTAATTACAGAGTCTCTTCTCATGGAATCGAATCAACCGTTGTTTGAACTGTTGCATTTATCAGCTATTGATTGAGTTTCGTGCCTTAAAATTGTTTACACCACCAGCCTGAGGTCATTGGAGGTGTTTGTGGTAGTGTGTTTGTCTTGTTTGTGTGCTTCAGTATGTATTATGTATGTGTGAAGAAAATTAGGCTATTTTCTTTAGACTTCAAGGTTTTTTGCTCTTGCTGTCACAAAGAATATTATACATCTCTCAAAATGTGCTAATAAAAAAATATTTTTTGCTGATTTTTTTTGCATGTATATATGTTTGTGCTTGCAAGTGCATTTATGTGTGTGTGTGTCTGTGTACATAAATATAAACATAGATAATCTCTCATATATAAGCAAGTAAGTTTCACCCTTTTGTTATTAATCCACCTGAAAATACCCTTGGTTCTGTGATGGAAATTTCTTATTTTTAGATGATCTAAATTTAAGCATTTTGTCAAAATTTCTTCTTAATTTATGTTCCAAACATCAGCTTAATAATGACAGTTATTACAAGGTTATTTTATTAAATTCTTAATTACTTGCAAAATTAATTGAAACATAGACTGCGTATTGTCACAGAAATATGCTAAAGGCGGTGAGCTGGCAGAAACGTTAGCACGCCGGGCGAAATGCTTAGTGGTACTTCGTCTGTCGCTATGTTCTGAGTTCAAATTCCACCGAGGCTGACTTTGCCTTTCATCCTTTCGGGGTCGATTAAATAAGTACCAGTTATGCACTGGGGTCGATATAATCGACTTAATCCGTTTGTCTGTCCTTGTTTGTCCTGTCTGTGTTTAGCCCCTTGTGGGTAGTAAAGAAATAGAAATATGCTAACAGACGGGTTAAATATATGTAAATAGAAATGCCTGTGTGTGTGGTTCTGTGTGTATGTGTGTGTGTATATATCATTAACGTGTTTCAGTCATTGGACTGTGACCATGCTGGGGCACCAGCTTGTCAGGTTTTGTTGAAAAAATCAATCCCAGTACTTATTTACTTTTTTTGGTCTGGTACTTACACTATTGATCTATTTGGCAGAACTGCTAAGTCATGGGGATGTAAATAAACCAACACTGGTTGTCAAGTAATGTTGGGGGAGGAACAACACACACACAGACATGCGCATGTGCACACAGTGGGCTTCTTCCAGTTTCTGTCTACCAAATCTACGTGCAAAACTTTGGTTGAGGCAAAGCTATAGTAGAAGACACTTGCCCAAAGTGCCATGCCATGGGATTGAACTCAGAACCATGTGGTTAGGAAACAAACTCCATACCACAGTCACACTTGCACCTATATATATACTCTTTACTCTTTACTTGTTTCAGTCATTTGACTGCAGCCATGCTGGAGCACCGCCTTTAATCGAGCAACTCGACCCCGGGACTTATTCTTTTGTAAGCCCAGTACTTATTCTGTCGGTCTCTTTTGCTGAACCGCTAAGTAACAGGGACATAAACACACCAGCATCGGTTGTCAAGCAATGCTAGGGGGACAAACACAGACACACACACGCAAATATATATACACATATATATGACGGGCTTCTTTCAGTTTCCGTCTACCAAATCCACTCACAAGGCTTTGGTTGGCCCAAGGCTATAGTAGAAGACACTTGCCCAAGATGCCACGCAGTGGGACTGAACCCGGAACCATGTGGTTGGTAAGCAAGCTACTTACCACACAGCCACTCCTGCGCCTATATATATATATATATATATATATATATATATATATATATATATCCTCATCATCATAATCCTTTAAAGCATGTTTTTCATGCTGGCATGGGTTGGACAGTTTGACCAGAGCTGGCAAGCTGCACCAGGTTCCAGTCTGATTTGGCTTGGTTTCTACAACTGGATGCCCTTCCTAATGCCAACCACTTTACAATGTGTGCTGGCTGCTTTTAATGTGGCATATACAAATTAGGTTATTATTTTAAGACAAATTTAAGAGTAACAATAGGACATTTACTGATGGGAAACCTCAAAACTGAGAGTAGAGTGAAATTTTTACAAAATTTGTATTTTCTGGGATTTTAAGCTAAATTAACCATAATGGTTGAATAAGCTCTGGCAAGGTTCAAATCAAGAATTTTACAGTATGGTGATGCAGTTAAAAAGTTTTCTTTGAACAGTCTTTTTTAGAGTTCGGTCCCTCTGCATGGAACCTAAGAGGCATGTGTCTTCTGTAGCCCCAGACCAACCAAAGCTTGTGTCTTAATTAGAAGACTCATGGTAGGACAGGTGTAAGGAAGATGAGAGGTGGGGAAGGCTTGACTTAAGGCTTGACTTAAACAGACTGGGTGCAGAAGCAGGGCCCAGTCAGCTTATAGATATAAATACACTGTATTTAAGACTTCACTTTCCTGATGGATGGGTCTTCTTGAGAATAGTGAATTCCCAATCATCTTGGTCCTTTGTCATCAACTTAGTGAAGTTCGTCTTGAGAATCAATCTTCACTATTTCATCCTTTGTCTTTCTGAGTCCCCCTATTACACAAGTTCCATTCACATTGTGCAATTGGCCTGTCTTTATGCAGCTGTTCTCGTTAATATGCTTCACATGACCATACCAAAATAGTTTTCTCTCTTGAACACTACATTTGATCCCTTTTAACCTCAATTTTTTTCTCTCAACATATTTGCACTTTGTTGTACATGCACACTGACATTGCACATCCAGTGAAGCATATTAGCTTCATTCCTTTGGATTCAGGGCCATCAAAAAAGATGCCTTGCAGTATTTATTCTAGCTCTTTGCATTCTGAGTTCAAATCCTGCCATGGCCTGCTTGGGTATTAGACTTTATCTGTTACTCAGTTTAACACCATCACTTGACCCTTCTGAAATGACTTAAGCAGAGGAGTTAAATTGTTGCAAGTATTCAGGCCAGGTCTTCAGTCCAGTTTGAGAAGACACTCATCCCTCTTCTCACCACAGAGACTCTGTTAACCCTTTAGTGTTCAGATTATCCTATCAAACATAATGCTTATTGATTCACATTGATTTGAATTAATCATGCATTATCTCATATCTTCAAAATCTTTATGGTGTAATTACTTAATGTAGAATAACATTGTAGGGTAGGTGTGAGAGCCTGGATCTGGTCAGTTTGAACATAAAACAGATTAACTATTTTGGCCAGATATGGCCGGTTTAAATACTAAAGGGTTAAGGGTCATGGGCTCTGTTCTTCTCTCCTGACTTAACGAGAAGAGAAAAAAAAATATTGCTTTGGATTAGGCATTTTTAAAATTGCATATGCTTGCAGCTGGAGATATCCTGTGAAGATCATATCTTCATTGAAATTCCAATGTGGTTTCAATTTGCATAAGCAGGAAATCATTATCATCATCATCACCATGACTGTTATAAAGACAGTGAACTTGTGGAATCAGACTGTAGCACACACAAAAAAAAAAAACTTAATGGTATTTATTCTGCTTCTTTACATTCTGAGCTCAAATTCTGCTGAGGTCAGCTTTTCATCCCTCTAGAATCAACAAGATAGTCCCAGATGAACCAACTTCACGGCAGGAGGTGCAGATGAGGACAGCTGCATCGAACTCTCTCATGCACCAAATGGCAATTGCTGAGAAGCATTCGTGAAGTAAAATCATGTAGCAACACCAAATGGCGGTGCCCCAGCATGGCCACAGCTCGTGAGCTGAAACTAGATAAAATAAAAATAAAAAAATAAATAAAAATATCAAGTACTGGGATCAATAGTATTAACTAATCCCTTCCATCGACATTGTTGGCCTTGTACCTAAATCAGAAACTGTTGTTGTTGTTGTTGTTGTTGTTGTTGTTGTTGTTCTTCTTCTTCTTCTTCTTCTTCTTCTTCTTCTTCTTCTTCTTCTTCTTCTTCTTCTTCTTCTCATCCCCCCTCCTCCTTCTCCTCCTCCTCCTCCTCTCCTCATCATTATTATTATTTAAGGTAGCATGTTGGCAGAATTATTAGCAAGCTGGTCAAAATACTTAGTGGCATTTCATTTATCTTTACATTCTGAGTCCAAGTTCTATGAAGGTTGACTTTGCCTTTCGTCCTTTCAGGGGTGACCCCAGTTGAGCACTGGGGTCAATGTAATCAACTAGTCCCCTTCCCCTAAATTTCACACCTTGTGCCTATAGTAGAAAGGATTATCATTATTATTATTATTAAGGCAGCAAACTGGCAGAATTGTTAGCATGCTGGGTAAAATGCTTAGCAGCACTTCATCTGTCTTTACATTCCGAGTTCAAATTCTGTTAAGGTCAGCTTTGCCTTCATCCTTTTGAGGTTGATAAAATAGGTATCAGTTAAGCACTGGGGTCAATTTAATCCACATATCCCCTACCTCAAAACTGCTGGCCTTGTGTCAAAATTTCAAACCATTATTATTATTATTATTATATTTATTATTATTATATATTACGCCCATCGCTACGTTATTTCAGCTGTTGCTATGTTATTTTGCATGTCACTATGTTTTGAGTTCAAATTCTGCCAAGGTTGACTTTGCTTTTGTTGTGGCAGACACCTGCAAGTGAGAAGTGGGCTATTCCACTGCTGATAAATAGTGGACAGACACAGCAAACAGTGTCAGTCAGCGAGGTATGCCGTACAGGCCAGTCACGCAGATGACAAAGTTACGTAGTGGGACGTATCAGTTTTCTTCTTTTCAGGGTCGATAAATTAAGTACCAGTTGCATAGTGGGGTTGATCTAATCGACTGGCCCCTTCCCACCAAATTTCAGGCCTTGTGCTTATAGTAGAAAGGATTATTATTATTATTATATTGAAGATATAGGTGAATAACAGATTCAGTCAAAGGCTGGACAAATGATCTGTGATTTTCATTTGTGCCACTGTTTGTTCCTGAGTTCAAATCTTGCTGGGACTGAGGTCAACTTCACCTTACCTTCTTCCAGGGTCAATAAAATAAGTACCAGTCATGTATAGGGGGTGAGCCTCATTTAATAAACTGTGTTCACCCTCTTTGTTCCTGAGTTCAAATCTTGCTGGGACTGAGGTCAACTTCACCTTACCTTCTTTCAGTGTCAATAAAATAAGTACCAGTCATGTATAGGGGGTGAGCCTCATTTAATAAACTGTGTTCACCCTCTTTGTTCCTGAGTTCAAATCTTGCTGGGACTGAGGTCAACTTCACCTTACCTTCTTCCAGGGTCAATAAAATAAGTACCAGTCATGTATAGGGGGTGAGCCTCATTTGATAAACTGTGTTCACCCTCTTTGTTCCTGAGTTCAAATCTTGCTGGGACTGAGGTCAACTTCACCTTACCTTCTTCCAGGGTCAATAAAATAAGTACCAGTCATGTATAGGGGGTGAGCCTCATTTAATAAACTGTGTTCACCCTCTTTGTTCCTGAGTTCAAATCTTGCTGGGACTGAGGTCAACTTCACCTTACCTTCTTTCAGTGTCAATAAAATAAGTACCAGTCATGTATAGGGGGTGAGCCTCATTTAATAAACTGTGTTCACCCTCTTTGTTCCTGAGTTCAAATCTTGCTGGGACTGAGGTCAACTTCACCTTACCTTCTTCCAGGGTCAATAAAATAAGTACCAGTCATGTATAGGGGGTGAGCCTCATTTGATAAACTGTGTTCACCCTCTTTGTTCCTGAGTTCAAATCTTGCTGGGACTGAGGTCAACTTCACCTTACCTTCTTCCAGGGTCAATAAAATAAGTACCAGTCATGTATAGGGGGTGAGCCTCATTTAATAAACTGTGTTCACCCTATTTGTTCCTGAGTTCAAATCTTGCTGGGATTGAGGTCAACTTCACCTTACCTTCTTTCAGGGTCAATAAAATAAGTAGCAGTCATGTATAGGGGGTGAGCCTCATTTAATAAACTGTGTTCACCCTCTTTGTTCCTGAGTTCAAATCTTGCTGGGACTGAGGTCAACTTCACCTTACCTTCTTTCAGGGTCAATAAAATAAGTAGCAGTCATGTATAGGGGGTGAGCCTCATTTAATAAACTGTGTTCACCCTCTTTGTTCCTGAGTTCAAATCTTGCTGGGACTGAGGTCAACTTCACCTTACCTTCTTTCAGGGTCAATAAAATAAGTAGCAGTCATGTATAGGGGGTGAGCCTCATTTAATAAACTGTGTTCACCCTCTTTGTTCCTGAGTTCAAATCTTGCTGGGACTGAGGTCAACTTCACCTTACCTTCTTCCAGGGTCAATAAAATAAGTAGCAGTCATGTATAGGGGGTGAGCCTCATTTAATAAACTGTGTTCACCCTCTTTGTTCCTGAGTTCAAATCTTGCTGTGACTGAGGTCAACTTCACCTTACCTTCTTTCAGGGTCAATAAAATAAGTACCAGTCATGTATAGGGGGTGAGCCTCATTTAATAAACTGTGTTCACCCTCTTTGTTCCTGAGTTCAAATCTTGCTGTGACTGAGGTCAACTTCACCTTACCTTCTTTCAGGGTCAATAAAATAAGTACCAGTCATGTATAGGGGGTGAGCCTCATTTAATAAACTGTGTTCACCCTCTTTGTTCCTGAGTTCAAATCTTGCTGGAACTGAGGTCAACTTCACCTTACCTTCTTCCAGGGTCAATAAAATAAGTAGCAGTCATGTATAGGGGGTGAGCCTCATTTAATAAACTGTGTTCACCCTCTTTGTTCCTGAGTTCAAATCTTGCTGGGATTGAGGTCAACTTCACCTTATCTTCTTTCAGTGTCAATAAAATAAGTACCAGTCATGTATAGGGGGTGAGCCTCATTTAATAAACTGTGTTCACCCTCTTTGTTCCTGAGTTCAAATCTTGCTGGGATTGAGGTCAACTTCACCTTACCTTCTTTCAGTGTCAATAAAATAAGTACCAGTCATGTATAAGGGGTGAGCCTCAACATTTATGACATAGTGTCAATGTTGGAAACTATTATTGTATCGAAGCCATTGTATAAATCTGAGGTTGAGTAGATTTGTGGTTCTCGATATTTTTTTTATAGAATATGGTAATTTTAAAACAAGCGGTCTCTTCTGATCTTTATATATGAAAGGCTTACCTGACAGTTCTTTGATTTCTTGCTTTTAATCTCACTTCATTATTCCCATATTATTCCCAACATTCCCATAATTACAACAGAATGTTCTGTTTCTACTTCCATATTTCATATCAACTTCCATTTGTCTTTCTCTAGTTCTTTATACAGAGAGGTTTTGGAATCCCCTTCACTGAGATATTATTTGCCTATTAGAAGAAGCCACATCAATAAATGTACAAAGTCTGGATATCTTGTCTTTTATAATGATGTCAGGATAGTTCATTCCTATCTCTTTATCTCTGTGTATTTGCATATCTCATAGAATCACACCATTTCCATTCTTTACAACTCTTTTTGGGGCTTGCTTCATCATCATCATCATCATCATAATTAAGATGGTGAGCTGGTAGATTTGTCAGCATGTTGGGCAAAATGCTTAGCAGCATTTCATCTGTCTTTATGTTCTGAATTCAAATACTGTGATGGTCCACTTTGTCTTTCATCCTTTTGGGGTTAATAAAATAAGTATCAGTTGAACACTAGGGTTAATTTAATCAACTTACACTCTCCCCCAAAATTGCTAGGCTTGTGCTAAAATTTAATCACTGATTATTATTATTAAAAGAAGAGTGCCATTATAGGCGCAGGAGTGGCTGTGTGGTAAGTAGCTTGCTAACCAACCACATGATTCAGTCCCACTGCGTGGCATCTTGGGCAAGTGTCTTCTGCTATAGCCCTGGGCCGACCAATGCCTTGTGAGTGGATTTGGTAGACGGAAACTGAAAGAAGCCTGTCGTATATATGTATATATATATATATATATATATATATGTGTGTGTATGTGTGTGTGTTTGTGTGTCTGTGTTTGTTCCCCTAGCATTGCTTGACAACCGATGCTGGTGTGTTTACGTCCCCATCACTTAGCAGTTCGGCAAAAAGAGACCGATAGAATAAGTACTGGGCTTACAAAAAGAATAAGTCCCGGGGTCGAGTTGCTCGACTAAAGGCGGTGCTCCAGCATGGCCGCAGTCAAATGACTGAAACAAGTAAAAGAGTAAAAGAGTATTGTCATCTAATGAACGATATTTCAACATCTTGTGTGTCTTCAACAGGTTCAAAAAAATAATTTTGTCAATCTACTTCATTTTGGTTAATCACTAGATGGCAATGGTATGCTTCTTTTAATTTTGACTCTATATCTTCTGGAGGAGTTACCTCAATCTGTTATAGATTATTATTATTATTATTATTATTTATAAGAAATACTAAATTTCTAAATCTCTCATAGAGACATGTACGGTGGTGGGGCGATAGAATGGTTGTATACTGTCAATCTAACATGAACGTGAGAGTAGGGGGTACACCACCGCTGTATAGCCCTAGGGAACATCGACGCCTCCTGATGGCTTTGACACATTTTTCCCTGTTTTCTTATATACATTTACGAAGGGGAGACAAACACCCCCGGCCGCCGGAGCTGCATCTAGGGACACGTGTTTCTAGGCCGATGAAGGACAATGATCCTGAAATTCGTGTCCCTAGATGCAGCTCCGGCGGCCGGGGGTGTTTGTCTCCCCTTCGTAAATGTATATAAGGACACAGGGAAAAATGTGTCAAAGCCATCAGGAGGCGTCGATGCTTCCTAGGGCTATACAGCGGTGGTGTACCCCCCCCCTACTGTCACGTTCGTGTTAGATTGACAGTATACAACCATTCTATTATTATTTACTCTTCTTTTAATTTTGATTCTATATCTTCTGGAGGAGTTACCTCAATCCTTTATATATTAACCAAAATGAAGTAAATTGACAAATTTATTTTTTGAACCTGTTGAAGACACACAAGATGTCGAAATATCATTCACTAGATGACAATAGCACTCTTCTTTTAATTTTGACTCCATATGGAAGAGAAATGGGGAGGTGATGGTAAGTGAGATGTGTAATTTTTTTTCAACTAAGTTTTTTTTCCCTACGTTACTTAGCCCATCTGTAACACTTTCATGTGATTAGTTGAAGGAAAAGGTGAAGAGCAAAAGAAAAAGGAGAGAAAGTCAAAGAGTGAGAGAGAAAGAGGGAGAGTATTATATATTAAGTCTATAAAATAGTGCATAAAGTATATAAAGTGTATATATAAAGTGTATATATAGAGTGCATTAAGTAATCACCATATTCCAGTTTCCTTCATGTTTCAATGATTAGCAGATACTCTTGTACTCTTTTACTTGTTTCAGTCATTTGACTGCGGCCATGCTGGAACAACACCTTTAGTTGAGCAAATCGACTCCAGGACTTATTCTTTGGAAGCCTAGTACTTATTCTATCAGTTGCCGAACCGCTAAGTTACGGGGACGTAAACACACCAGCATCGGTTGTCAAGCGATGTTGTGGTGGTGGTGGTGGGGGGACACATACACACAAACATATACACACACATACATGTATACGATGAGCTTCTTTCAGTTTCTGTCTACCAAATCCACTCACAAGGCTTTGGTTGGCCCAAGGCTACAGTAGAAGACACTTGCTGAAGGTGCCACGCAGTGGGACTGAATCTGGAACCATGTGGTTGGTAAGCAAGCTACTTACCACACAACCACTCCTGCGCTTGAGGAACTATCTTTTAATACAGACACAACACAGGCTACATTTTCAAGTTTTCTAGATAAAGTTTTCAGAAATAACCCAATAAATTTACCATTAATTATATGAAATATTCACAGGTCCTGTTAGTTATTATTGTTGTTGTTAAGGTGCTTAGCTGGTACAATTGTTAGCATGCCAAGCAAAATGCTTTGCAGCATTTCGTCTGTCCTTATGTTCTGAGTTCAAATTCCGCTAAGGTCGACTTTACCTTTCATCCTTTCAGGGTTGATAAAATAAGTACCAGTTATGCACTGGGTTTGATGTAACCAACTATCCCCCTCCCTCAAAGTTTCAGGCCTTGTACCTATAACAGAAAGGATTAAAAAAAAAGAACACGATTTTCCGTGACCATTGCCAGTACCACCTGACTGCCCCTCGTGCCAGTGGCACGTAAAAGCACCCACTACACTCTCAGAGTGGTTGGCGTTAGGAAGGGCATCCAGCTGTAGAAACTCTGCCAAATCAAGATTGGAGCCTGGTGCAGCCATCTGGTTCACCAGTCCTCAGTCAAATCATCCAATCCATGGTAGCATGGAAAGCGGATGTTAAACGACGACGATGATGATTATTATCAAGGAACTCAGCTTTTCAAATTGTTAGCATGCCAGACAAAATGCTTTGTGGTATTTTATCTGCCTTTACATTCTGAGTTCAAATTCTGCTGAGGTCAAATTTATCTTTCATTTTTTTTCACTTTGCCTTTCATTGACCCCATTGAAGGTTATTGACTTCCCCACCCCATCAAAATTACTGGCCTTGTACCAACATTAGAAAAAAAATTATCATTGTTATTGTTATTGTTGTAAACTGTGTTTTGAATCCACTGGAAAGTTGGTCATCATATATTTAGCTCAGCTTGTTTGTGAAGCGACTCTGCTAAAAGCTCGATTGAATCGTTGAGCGATAAGAAAGTCAAGTATTAGTAGGGTCTGCTAAAAGTGGCTCTTTTCTTTGAAGAGTGTCAGCTACTATTAATACTAAAACTACTGAAGACATCACATGCTGTTCTGACTTTCACAGACAACTGCTCAGTGCTAGCTGTTTGTAGCCAAGCTAATCTATATTGATTACTGATCTGGCATGTATTATATACTGGATTTGGACTGGCTGATTGGCTGGCTGACTGGCTCCTGGTGTTGGTGGTGATGATGATGATAATGATGATGGTGGTGATACTGGTACCGGTTGCAACTGTTGGTGATGGTAGTTGTGGCGGTATCCGTGCATGTGGTGTTAGTAATAAGGATAATTATAATGACGATGACGACGATGACAATGATGATGATGGTGATGATGGTGGTACTGGTACCATTTGCAACTGTTGGTGATCGTGGGTGCGGTGTGGCGGTAGTGGTGCTTGTGGTGTTAGTAATAAGGATAATTATGATGATGATGATGATGACAATGACGATGAGTGTCGTGGCAGTGGTAGTGGTACTGGTACCACTTGCGACTGTTGGTGATGGTTGTGATGGTATTGGTACATGTGTTGTTAGTAATAAGGATAATTATGATGACGATGATGATGGTGATGGAGATGATGATGATGATGGAGATGATGATGATGATAATGATGGTGATGATGTGAATTGTTATAATGGGTGATGGTAGTGATAATGGCGATGGTTGCGTTGGTTTATAGTAAAGTATCGGTTGTGTATTTGGTGTTTGGCTATACTATAGTGGTGATGTAAGTTGTAGTAATGGTAGTGTGGCTTGTAATTAATGGGTGGTAGTGGTCGTGGTTGGTGTGGGTATGGTGCTGGTTGGGCAGGTTGTAGTAATAGTAATGGTGATCATGATGGTATGCATGCTTCTTTTCTGTGTCTGCATCAGTAGTGAATGGTTGTTGTCGTGGTGGTGGTGTAGTTTGTAGTGGTAGTTGTGATGGTGGTGGTGGTGGTGGTGGTGGTGTGGTGGTGGTGGTGGTGGTGGTTAAGGTGTTCATGATGATGGATATGATACCTATAGTGCTTGTTGGTGGTGGTGATGATGATGATGATGATGATGGCAAGCCATGCTCTCTCAAGACTGTAGATCTGTAACATAAGTGTGCCGTGAAGCATGTGGAGTTTATTATGAAGTCTGCTGGGTCAAAAGAGGTGGTGGATGGGGGTGGGGTATGGCAAGGTGATGGGAGCTGGGAGCAGGTGGGGGTGGCCAGGAATACTAAATTGTTTACAGCAGTTCCGATGCTCACATATTCCTCCCATCATTACATCAGTCTAAACTCTGCCATCGTTAATGGCAGTTTCACAGGGATGACAACCATGATGACCACAATGACCACCACCATCCGCACCACCTCCATCATCATTCCCCTCCCCACCACCACAAACAGCAACAATCATTATAAAGAACCAATGTCAGGGCCTCTGTGTGCTCACTCAACTTATAGAAACAGCAGTCAAGTTTTCCTCAAATCACCTTTTCTTCATCTTAAAAAAAAAGAACACATTGTGTAATGTGATTCTAGGTTCCATGAACGTGGAAAAAGATGAGATGGTTATTGCTGGAATGTCTTTGATCATTGTTATCTCTGATCAGGGCTAGCCTAGGGCTAAGCAACTGCAACAAAAACAATTAAAATGAACCATCATGGGAACCTGTAGGTGCTGGTTTGCCTTGAAAACGATAGGCTACATTGGACAATATAGCCCCTGATATAAGGGACTATATTATCCAGTTTTATAAAAGGTGAGATGGTCACTGTTGGAATGCTTTTGATCATAGATCTATTTAGTCAGGATTGACTTAGGACCAAACAACAGTGACAAGAAGAAGATACTATTGAAACAAATTAACATGGGTGGACTTTGTGTGATCATCCAACCTGCTTGAATTAGCAGTCAACTCTCCCTCAAATCACACCTGTCTTTAAAAAATATGAAGAGTATATAGGCGTAGGAGTGGCTGTGTGGTAAGTAGCTTGCTTACAAACCACATGGTTCTGGGTTCAGTCCCATTGCATGGCACCTTGGGCAAGTGTCTTCTACTATAGCCTCAGGCCAGCCGAAGCCTTGTGAGTGGATTTGGTAGACTGAAACTGAAAGAAGCCCGTCTTATATATGTGTATATATATATATATATATATATATATATATATATATATGTGTGTGTGTGTGTCTGTGTTTGTCCCCTCCCCCCCATCATCGCTTGACAACCGATGGTGGTGTGTTTACACCCCTGTAACTTAGCGGTTTGGCAAAAGAAACTGATAGAATAAGTACTAGGCTTACAAAGAATAAGTCCTGGGGTCGATTTGCTCGACTAAAGGCGGTGCTCCAGCATGGCCACAGTCAAATGACTGAAACAAGTAAAAGAGTACATTGCCTGATGTTCTTTGGATAAATATAGCATAGCCTACAAACACAATTGGGGACTACACAAGAAAAGGAAAAGAGGCTAGGTGGCTAATGGAACCGTTTTACATTTGCTGGAGTTACTAGTAATATCTTCATCTTTTACTTGTTTTAGTCATTGTTATGGAGATAATAGTAATAATGGGACACCACTCTCATGTGATAAGTGGTATGTGCTAGTCAGTACAAATGCTGTGACATAGGAAGTCGAGAGAGTGTCAGTTAAGTAGACGGTCAATAGATAGTTGTGTCTTACTTGTCTAACTAACTGTACTGCTATACTGGAGTGGGCATTATAACAGCCTGACAGAGGATTACAACAGTTATAGGACTGTGGCCAAGCAAATGCACCATCTAGGAAAATCAACCCTGGTACTTATTTTTAAGTTTGGCACTTATTCTGTTGTTGATCTCTTTCCCCAAACTGCTAAGTTGTTGAAGGATGTAAACAAACCAACACTGGTTGTCAAATGGTGGTGGTGAAAAAGCACATGTATACACATATACTTGCACACACACACACACATGTGCACAAAATTCTTATCTGCCAAATTCACTCAAAAGGCATCTGTCAGAGAGAGAGAGAGAGTGAGAGAGAGAAAGACAGAGAGAGAGAGAGAGGGGCTATCATCACTAGGTTGCTTTCTTTTGATATACATACTTTCACTTTTCAATGGTCAAGTAGTTGTAGGTTACATTACTTTGATGTCAAGTTTTGCCTAAGGTGTTGTACACTGGGTCTGAACTCCAAACCATGTGGTTAATGCCATCTTATAAACAGAAACATACATTGGGTAAGGTAGTCCTAGGTATTCTGTGTAGGCATATTGTATCCAACGGCAACATAATTACAACTATCACAAGATGCCATGACACTGCATCCTTTAAGGCCCTCATGCTTTCCGAAATCCGCCGAAACTACACCTGGTTATATATGCACTTTAGATGAGTTGTAGTGCACCTGAGCACTGTACACAATTATTATTATTATTATTATTATTATTATATCAAGACAGGGAAACATTAACTCTCACTCTCTCTCTTTCTCTCTCTCTCCATCTCTCTCTCTCTCTCTCTCTCACACACACACACACCAACCAGATGGGCTTTTTTTCATTTGTATCTTCCCATACTAAATTCATGGGAAGGCTTTGGTCAACTGAGGGCTATAGTACAAGGCACTTTCCCAAGGGGCCCCGCAGTGGGACTGAAATAGGAAATATATGGCTGGGAAGCATCACACAGAATCTCTCTCTCTCTCTCTCTCTCTCTCTCTCTCTCACACACACACACACACTGTATGTATACTCTTTTCTTTTACTCTTTTACTTGTTTCAGTCATTTGACTGTGGCCATGCTGGAGCACCGCCTTTAGTCGAACAAATCGACCCCGGGACTTATTCTTTGTAAGCCCAGTACTTATTCTATCGGTCTCTTTTTGCCGAACCGCTAAGTGACGGGGACGTAAACACATCAGCATCGGTTGTCAAGCAATGCTAGGGGGACAAACACAGACACACAAACACACACACATACATATATATATATATATATATATATATATATATATATATATATACGACAGGCTTCTTTCAGTTTCCGTCTACCAAATCCACTCACAAGGCATTGGTCGGCCCGAGGCTATAGTAGAAGACACTTGCCCAAGATGCCACGCAGTGGGACTGAACCCGGAACCATGTGGTTGGTTAGCAAGCTACTTACCACACAGCCACTCCCGTGCCTATGTATGTGTATATTTTTCACTGATCTATATTGGCAAAGAATCCAATAGACCAATGATTTCAAGCTAAAATTCCTTGTAGTGTTTGTTCTGCCCAGGTTGCATGGACACTCTCTTTATTCTCTCCCTGTTAGAGATGCAGCGAATCAGTGATCAGGTAGACAGAAAGCTGCAACCAATGACAACATTATTTACAAAATATGATACAAAATAAGAAAAATGAATTACAGATTGTAATTTATAGTTGATTTGTGTTCTTGAGCAAGACACTCTGTTTCATGTTGTTCCAGTTCACTCAACTGTAGAAATGAGTTGTGACATCACTGCTGCCAAGCTATATTGGCCTTTTGCTTTCCCTTGGTCAGCATCGGACACATGGAGAGGGAAGGCTGGTATACATGGGCGGAGAGCTGGCAGAACCGTTAGCACGCCGGGCGAAATGCTTAGCGGTATTTCGTCTGCCGTTACATTCTGAGTTCAAATTCCGCCGAGGTCGACTTTGCCTTTCATCCTTTCGGGGTCGATAAATTAAGTAGCAGTTACACACTGGGGTCGATGTAATCGACTTAATACCTATGTCTGTCCTTGTTTGTCCCCTCTGTGTTTAACCCCTTGTGGGTAATAAAGAAATAGGTATACATGGGCGACTGCTGGTTTTCCATAAATAACCTTGTCTGGACTTGTGCCTCATAGGGTAACTTCTTAGGTGCAATCCCATGGTCATTCATGATTCAAAAGGGTCTT
Organism: Octopus sinensis; assembly: GCF_006345805.1. NCBI lineage: Eukaryota > Metazoa > Mollusca > Cephalopoda > Octopoda > Octopodidae > Octopus > Octopus sinensis. The sequence continues at coordinate 2,325,731 of NC_043000.1, forward strand.
TGATATAACACAGGTTAGCTTTATAGTGAAATCTTTACTGGTAGTAGTTTGAGGCCATAATTGCAACAACAAAGCTAAGAGGGCATGGTAACTATCCTTTCTTTGTCTTTTATACTTCTTCTACAATAACTACGAACTTTGTCTTCTCTGTTTTAGTTAACATTACTACCAGTCTTTCTTCCTTGGATCTGAAATACTGAAGCCCTTCTCTTATGTTTAAATTTTCCACTACAACTTCGGATATCATCATACTGAAGTTGAAGGTCAGCATAAACCATATCATTCTCACCATTCTGGCTAGTTGTGGGTTGTGGGTAGGTGTAGGTGAGAGTTGGTCAGTCTCACTAAAAAAAAAAAATTCTATAACAACACACATTCTTCCATGATCCAAATAACAGTCACAAAAAAATATAATAATAATAATGATAATAATAATAGTAATAGTTAAAATGATAATAATAATAATGATAATAATAATAGTAATAGTTAAAATGATGATAATAATAATGATAATAATAATAATATAATAATAATAATAATAATAATAATAATAATAATAATAATAATATAATAATAATAATAATAATAATAATAATAATAATAATAATAATAATAATAGTAATAGTTAAAATGATGATAATAATAATAATAATAATAATAATAATAATAATAATAATAATCGCAATCACATAAAGGAAAGAAAATCACTTCTGCGATATTTTCCAAGAAAATCAAATCCCTTTGTTAACTGTTACATTGAGTTGGTGTGAGAAAGAGAGAGAGAAAGAGAGAGAGAGAGCGAGAAAGACAGAAAGAGAGAGAGGGGCTATCATCACCAGGTTGCTTTCTTTTGATATACATACTTTCACTGGTCAATGGTCAAGTAGTTGCAGGTTACATTGCTTTGATGTCAAGCTTAATTAGCTTCTTTAAAGCTTCGACGCTTCAGCAAAACTTTTTGCTCCTATGGATTGCTGGTTTCCACTCATCATGGAAAATTATTGGAAAACTTGGAATCAATTGCGAAGGGAATGTTTGATTTCATGACAATCTCTGATCTTTCATGCAGGAAAGATGAAAAATACATTTGGGAGAAAACCTGACATTTCAATACCGTCTTGTAATGCTGCCAATTCTGAATGATTATTTGACTTTGCAATTCCCACTTTACCATTTTGTTCTGGGGGAAAATATCAGCATCAGATAGTTCTCCCCATCTTTCTTAGCTTCCTCGGCTTGTTTATCTAATTTGTATATTTATTTGTTTATATATATATACATTGCAAAGGTCAAAAGAAAAGAATGTCATTTGATAGGAATGAATTCACAAATGCTACACACACACATACACACACAATGGTCTTGTGATGTAGAAATATATATGCACTAATATAGCGATCACACACATATACACACACATATATATACTTTCATAAATATGTATATATATATATATATATATATATATATATATATATATACACACTTTCATAAATATGTATATACATACATATATTTATATATATATATATATGTATGTGTATACACATGCAATATATACATACATACATGCACACATACACACACAGAAAGTAAAGGACACATGCGACACTTATAAGTTTGTTTATGAATACACATACATGACGTAAAATGTATATATATATATATGAAAATATACGAATGAAAATATGAGTCTTTGAAGACAGTCGCTCCCATAAGTACCAAAATATAATTTATGGAGAGTCAAAGTTGAGAGCAGAAACGGGATAGTGGGGACATACAAGGAAACTGGATGAAAAGAAACATGGAGGGTCATTAGACCAGAACGAAGGTAGAATGGCGATCACTGGAGAAATATTTTCTTTGACAAGAGAAAAGATAGAAAAGAGAGACAGGATATGTCCAGTCCTTAGGACAGTCCTGAAAGAAAAGAAAGATGATCATGTGAGGAAAAGAAAGATGGGTGATGGTCACATGTGAGCAATGAGAGAAAGAAAAGAAGAAAGAGTGGTAGAGAGAGACAGATAGAAAACTGTGAAGGGGAGAAAAAGGGGAATTAGAGAAAGGATGAGAGACAAAATGATTGGGGAGAAAACAGCATAGAGTAGAGTCACATGAAAAAATTGGCTAGAGAAATATTGAGCTTTATTTAATAACCAGTTGATCGATCAGTGAGGGCGGCTGGTGTGCATTGATGCCATCGAGAGGTAGGCCCCGAAACAGCACACATTCTCTCCTGATGACCCCATACACTTGCTGGCTTCCGGTATGCGGAGTTCTCGACTGGTAGCACTTGCATGTGCAAGTTGTTTGCAAGACATCATTAAGATAAACTTACTTTTAAATGGATGCATGGTGTTCAGTCAAATAATAATATAAATAATATATATATAATTTGTTTATATATCTACCCTCTTTGTAATGTTGGCAAATGTATAAGAATATGCATTGTCAGTTTAATTGAAAAGTTTTATATGTGGCTGAAGATTGCTTGACATTTTAAAACTGATGTAATACCTACAGTGTTTAATAAAATGAAGTAGCATGAAACAATTGTACTACACTACCTATTTTTTTACTACCCACAAGGGGCTAAACACAGAGAGAACAAACAAGGACAGACAAACGGATTAAGTCGATTACATCGACCCCAGTGCGTAGCTGGTACTTAATTTATCGACCCCGAAAGGATGAAAGGCAAAGTCGACCTCGATGGAATTTGAACTCAGAATGTAATGGCAGACGAAATACCTCTAAGCATATCGCCCAGCGTGCTAACGTTTCTGCCAGCTTGCCGCCTCAATTGTACTACACTACCTTGGATATTTTTGTTGCTTATTTTGATTATAATCACCACATTTGATTTATATGGATAATACCAGACAAAATTCTGGTGCCATTAACTTAAGTACCATATTCATCTGAATCTAAATTTTTACTGAACCTATATATATATATATATATATATATATATATATATATATATATATATACATATATACATATTTAAAACTATATACAGCTATGATACGACCACACTTGGAATTCGCATCATCAGTTTGGAACCCCTATCTTGCTCAGAACATTGACCTCCTGGAATCTGTCCAGAGACGTGCAACCAAACGCATACCCTCCATCAGACACCTACCATATTCTGAGCGCCTTGTTTTCCTGGGCATGGATTCACTGAAGCTCCGGCGTCTGGCGATGGACTTGGTAAGCACCCACAAAGTTATCAACCACCTCACCAACAACAACACTGAACACCTTTTTGATCTCCATGTGTCTAACACACGTGGACATGCCTACAAAGTCAGAAAACAACACAGCTCCCATGACTTTCGGAAACATTTCTTCACGCTCAGAGTTGCTGAAGCATAGAATAAACTGCCTGCGTCAGTTGTTGACTGCCATGACACTGCATCCTTTAAGGCCCTCATGCTTCCCGAAATCCGCCGAAACTACACCTGGTTATATATGCACTTTAGATGAGTTGTAGTGCACCTGAGCACTGTACACAATGTTTTATTATTATTATTATTATTATATGCATATATGGGTACAGGATGTCACCAACAGTAAACAACATGAAATACGAAAACAAATGGGATGAAGAAATGGGAAGGTGGCAAAGAGGGATTCAATGAGTATGACAGGATAGGGAAATGCAGGATGAATATTGTTACCTGTCTTTCCATTTCTCACTCCCCTAACTTCATCATCATCATCATCATCATCATCGTCATCCTTTTTTTCCTCATCCTCATCTACATTGTCATCCATCACTGGCTTCATTATATCACATCACCACTATCAGCTCATCTACATTATCATCATCACCACCCCCGCTCCACCACGAAATAATCATCATCATCATCATATTCATGATCACTATCATCATTGTCATCACCATGGCCATAATCATATTCTTTATCTCTCTGAAAAAAAAAAAAATTAGATAAAAATAAAGAAAGAAATCCGTAGATAATTGCGTTGTATTGTGTAGGTAATAACTAACTCAATTTAGCGATGTGACCTAGTTTGCTGGTGTTCAGATCTTATTAACCTTCTTCCTTCCCGTACGTTCTGCCAACTTCATTATGGTTATATCAGATCTCTGCAATACTGAAACTGTATTGGCATTACTTTCAGTAATTGAATGCTAAAAATGGTAGCTGTATCTCGCTGGAAATACACCATCAATCTCAGATAAAAATTCTTTCCTTATAACCTGTTTAATGTTTTCTGCTTGATATATATATATATGTGTGTGTGTATGTGTGTATATATATATATCTATATATATATATGTATATATATGTATGTATGCACTCACACACACATATATATATATGATGATATATATATATATATATGCACACACACACACATATATACATATATATACACACATGCATACACACACATATATATGTACATGTATACTTATCTATAATACATGTATTTATATATGTATGTATAGTTATAATAAATATATATATATATATATATATGTAGTTATCAATAATTTATGTATTTTTATGTATATGTATAGCTATCTATAATATATTGATACACATACACACACACTTGCACATACATATATATTATATATCTATATATTCTTTTATATATGCACACACATACACAAACACACATGTACAGATGTTACCTTTCTATGCATGCACACACACTCAAACAAATAGATTTCTGATTGTTGTTGCTGTTGTTGTTGCCATTGTTGATGTTGTTTTATTGTTTTGCATCAAACTTTTCCATGATGGAAAAGGGTGACATGGTGTGGAGTGGAGGACTGGATTTTTCTCCCCTTTCTTTATACATTTAACATGAAAGTGTAGAAGTTTTGGCAAGAAAGAGAATGGAAGAAATGAGAGAAGCTAGTACTGCTTTGTTGCTTAGCTCCAAATCAGTGCTGAAAGAGCAGACCTATGTTGAAAGGCATTCCAACCATGACCATCTCATCTGTTTCTCTTCGTACACTGAACCCATTACCACATTATCCTTTGTGTCCTCTTTTTATTTTTTAAGATAGTAAGGTGTGATTTGAGAGGGATATGGCTGTAATTTCTAGTAGGGTAAGTGACCAAGTAGGTATTCTCCCATTGGCTTGGGAACAGAACTGTTATATCTGTTGGCAACAAAATATTTTATTCATCATCACCATCATCATCATCATTATTTCATATCCATTTTTCTAAGCTCACGTGGGTCAGATGGGATGGGATTTGTTGAGGCTGAGGCCCTTTCTGTTGCCAACCCTTGTCTGTTTCCAAGCAATTTCAGACATGGTCAAACATGTTTTCATAGAAGCTTGGAAACAAACTACATTGCTTGTATGATGATGATACTCATTTACAATCATCATGTGATATCTAGACAAGGGTATGCACAAACACATACACATACATGGATCTCATCTTCTTCACCCACTTACTCCTGGGAAGGTCATGGGGCAGAGTCCTCAAGAACACTTTCCAACAGGTCCTGTCAGAAGTGACCATCTCCAATTGATCTGGCTGGATCCACGAGTGGGACTAACTGAGCTCATGGGTGTTATCAAATCATCATCATCATAATCATAATCTAATATCCATTTTTCTAAGCTCACATGGGTCAGATGGGATTTATTGAGGCTAATCGATCAACATCAATGGAAATTGTAGCTGTGATACCAGTGCCGATGGCGCGTAAGAGAACCATCCGATCGTGGCCGTTTGCCAGCCTCGTCTGTCACCTGTGCAGGTGGCACGTAAAAAGCACCCACTACACTCACGGAGTGGTTGGCGTTAGGAAGAGCATCCAGCCGTAGAAACACTGCCAGATCAGACTGGGCTTGGCGCAGCCTTCTGGCTTCCCAGACCCCAGTTGAACCGTCCAACCCATGCTAGCATGGAAAACGGATGTTAAACGATGATGATGAATGCCCTTTCTATTGCCAACTCTCATCTTTTTCCAAGCAAGGTCAGACATGGCCAGACATGTTTTCATGGAAGATTGGAAACAAATAACATTGCTTGTATGATGGTGATTTATCTTGCTTGTGATTTATCCCTTGGCCTTCTGCTTGTTGGTTTTGTTTTTAAAACCTGTCCATTGATCCTGGGACATTATTACCACATGTTTATAGTATCAGAGCTGTGATCTCTCAATTCAGAGTAGTGACTCTACCTGGAGTGCCTTTCTGATCTTTGAGTTACATAATCTACCAAGTAATGTTACTCTAAAGGCCCTTTGGAGGAACCTCATTTCTACCGATTGTAATCTTTTAGCATTATCCCTGATCCATGACCATAGATAAGGTTAAGCACGAACACCAAACTAAAGTTAATGAGTTTGGCTGTTACACCCGCCTTCCTTCTGATGAATGAATGCTGAAACTTGTGCATTTCTTAGTGGCTTACATAATATACATACATACATGTGTATGATGGGCTTCTTTCAGTTTCTATCTGCCAAAGCGAGACACAAGACTTTGGTTGGACTAGGGCTATAGTAGAAGACACTATAGTGGAAGGCGACATGCTGGCAGAAACGTTAGTACACCGGGCGAAATGCTTTGTAGTATTTCGTCCGCCGCTGCGTTCTGAGTTCAAATTCTGCTGAGGTCGACTTTGCCTTTCATCCTTTTGGGGTCGATAAATTAAGTACCAGTTATGCACTGGGGTCGATGTAATTGACTTAATCTGTTTGTCTATCCTTGTTTGTCCTGTGTGTTTAGCCCCTTGTGGGCAATAAAGAAATAAGTATAGTAGAAGACACCTGACCAAGGTGAGGTGCTATGCAGCGGGACTGAACCCAAGACCGCATGATTGGGAAGCAAGCTTCTTAACCACACAGCCATACCTGCACCTGTTTACAGTTTCTACTAAAGGTAGACTACATAGTAATGAAACATGGAGCAATGAATGTAAAAGAACAGGGCATGCTAGAGATGGATATAGTAAATATTTTCCTGTGAGTATGGTCGGCACATGGCCATGTAGCCTCCCAACCATATTGGTCAAGGTTCAGTATCACTGCGTGGCATCTTGAGCCAGTGTCTTCTATCATAGTTTTGGGCCAGCTAAAGTCTTGTGAGTAAACTTGTCAGGCAGAAATTAAGAGTCCATTGTGTGTGTGTGTGTTAGTGTGTGCATGTGTGTGTGTGTGTGTGTGTGTGTGTGAGTGAGTCAGTCAGTCAGTCACTTGGTGCTGCTTGACAACTGATGCTGGTTTGTTTACATTTCCATAACTAAATAGTTCGGCATAAGAGACTGATAAAATAAGTACCAGGCTTAAAAGAATAAGTACTGGGATCGATTCATTTAACTGAAACCCTTCTTCAAGAAACAAATAAACGATAAAAGAGAAAGAGGTATGTCTGTATATATATATGTGTGTGTGTTTGTGTCTCATTGTCTTGACATTGCACAGGTAATGGGAAAATATTACTTTGCTTGGGAACAGGTGAGGGATGATAACAAGAAGGGTGATTGAAGATCTGCCTCTGCAAATTCTGACTGATCTATGCAGTGATGTAAAATCTCTCTCTATATAAAGCTGAAGTTGTCTGTCTGTGTGTGGCAGGATTGGTAGCCTTCAACTAAAATTATGTCCTCCGAGACCCTGCGGCGCAAGTTGACCAAAATTGAGAGTATGATAGAAGAAGGCTTACTCTTCCTTCCGTAGAAGAAAAAATTCAAATCGGACCATGTTAACACCAAAAATTATTTACATCAAAAAGGTGCTTTTTTTTCCTATGAAAATCCCTATTTTTTACGATTTTTTGACTGCTGTGTCACCATTTTTTGGTGTATTTCAACCAGAAAAATGTTCCCTTAAAGAGAATAACAAGCTGCATGATGCAAAATTTTTACTTTTCAAAAATTCCAATTCTAAAGGGTCGAAACAAACCCGAGAAATGCTGGGCGATACTGCTAGTTGGATTAAAAAGATGATGATAATGATTTGTTCTTTATTTGAAGTTATGAGATAAGGAGTTATTATATTAGACTGACTAGTGTCCCCCACTTGGTTGTTATAGTCACAAAGCCTCAGCCACTGCACCGTCCAAGCCTTCTTTAGGTGCCCCCTGTATTTCGTTATTTCCTCAGAATTTCAAACCAAACCTTTTATTAAATCCATGAAGGTTAATTTACCCTCTGTAAATATAACAATGAATTCAGTCCCTAATTCTGCATACAACAATCACCTGACAGGATTAGATTGGATAATCAACGCACATGAATTTAATAAATGGTTCTGTTCCAAATTCCAAGAATATCACAGAATACAATAACCATTGGAAGATGGCCAGAGGATGCAATAACCAAAACATGGTGATTATAACAACCAATATAAGAACACTGATCTGAATGTGTAAGTGTAGAATATGTCTTAAAAGTGGAGATGTATGAGCAACGCCATGTCTCATAGAAGTACCATTCTTAACTAATTTATAAAATAGTCTGGCTGTGTAAATAGTAAACTTGTTACTTACCAACACAGCACAACCACAGGTACGCTGACGTGTTGTCTTCACCCCACTGACTAATTAACTTTTAGTGCAATTCTTTCAGGTGCTCTGACCTGACAAGCCTCTCCCGTGCAAATCATACACCTACTCCTGTTGTTATTCCTACTGTATTTCATTTATTTAATCCATCATTCCCTGAAACTGAAATCCCCTGGAACACAGATATTTGTAATCTCTCTCTTTATCTCTCTCTCTCTCTATATATATATATATACATGTATATATATATATATATATATATATCATCATCATCATCATCGTTTAACGTCCGCTTTCCATGCTAGCATGGGTTGGACGGTTCAACTGGGGTCTGGGGAGCCCGAAGGCTGCACCAGGCCAGTCAGATCTGGCAGTGTTTCTACAGCTGGATGCCCTTCCTAATGCCAACCACTCCGAGAGTGTAGTGGGTGATTTTATGTGCCACCGACACATATATATATATCTTTCTCTCTTTTACTTGTTTCAGTCATTTGACTGCGGCCATGCTGGAGCACCGCCTTTAGTCGAGCAAATCGACCCCGGGACTTATTCTTTGTAAGCCCAGTGCTTATTCTATCGGCATCTTTTGCCGAACCACTAAGTGACGGGGACGTAAACACACCAGCATCGGTTGTCAAGCAATGCCAGGGGGACAAACACAGACACACAAACACACATATATACATATATACGACGGGCTTCTTTCAGTTTCCATCTACCAAATTCACTCACAAGGCATTGGTCGGCCCGGGGCTATAGCAGAAGACACTTGCCCAAGATGTCACGCAGTGGGACTGAACCCGGAACCATGCGGATGGTTAGCAAGCTACTTACCACACAGCCACTCCTGCACCTATATATATATATATATATATATATATATATATATATATATATATATATATATATATATAATTTTAGGCAGTATAACTCCAAACTTACAGGGAAAAATTCAATTTAGTTTTAAATCAAATTTCACAGTATAAATATATAAAATATAAATTAGAGATAAAACCACTATTATGCAATTCAAACATTGATAGACATAAACCAATACATAAATAACAAATAATGTATATTTTTATAAAACATATACCTTATCACTAGATCTCAAAAACTATAAAAATGAATGATCAATATATAACATATTGTTTTATAAAAATATATATTATTTGTTATTTATGTATTGGTTTATGTCTATCAATGTTTGAGTTGCATAATAGTGGTTTTATCTCTAATTTATATTATATTATATTATATTATATATATATATATATCAATTGAACCTGGGCACTAAACTGTTAATTGTTAATTAACGAAGTTAACATTTTCAGTAACAATTTAACTTTTAGGTCAACTTTGAAATTATTGGACTAATTAACTTGCATTACATTTAATTTCTGTTAACTCAAGTCAACTTGAGTTAACTTCAGTTAACTTCAATTCAAATGAAGTTAATGGATTTTATAGTTTTGGCACTTTTTAAAGGTGTTTTTAGGTGGCTTTGGAACAAAAACTGATTGTTTGTTTTTTCTATAATAAAAATTAACATTAATGGTTTATCGATAACTTCTGTTACATTTTTAACGAATTAATTGATTGATGGTTATCGAAGTTAACTTTTGGCTAATGGATTAACAGTTAATGAAGTTAACTTTTCGATTAATAGTGCCGCCTTTGATATATATATATATATATATATATATATATATATATACCGGAGTAAACACATAAATGTGAAACAAGGTGGAAAGAAGAGTACTCAAATACCAGTGGTAGAGTAATATGCTTTATTTAAAGCAGCAGAAAATTCAACAAAATGTGTTACTCTGAGTTTCTCGTTGCCATTCATCGGACAGTTTTTGCAGTTTTTCTAGCAAAAACTGTCTGATGAATGGCAACGAGAAACTCAGAGTAACAGATTTTGTTGAATTTTCTGCTGCTTTAAATAAAGTATATATATATATATATAAAATGTACTGTTCTGTGATGTCAAGATTAACAAAAAATGTACTCTATCTTCTGAGAGATAAATATTATTTAATAGACACAATACATGTTTTTATGTGTTACTAATAGTTTTATATGTTGAGAAATGCCTCAAACATATGAAACTTTTAGTAAGCACATAAAAACATGTATTGTTTTTTATATATATATATATATATATATAAAAGAAGGAGTTGGAAATACCACAGTAGTAAGTCTAATTCCCTCTTAAATTGAAATATCTTAGGCTCACTTCTGTGCTATTTCCACCTCCATCTTTTTTATATATAAAAATTTGATTTGTATGAATCTCTAATCTTTTTCCAACTATATATCTATATATATCTATATATCTATATATATCTTTCAACACGTGATCTCTTGAGCACCACCAGCAAATATATTTTTTTCCTCTGTCTTCCCTTCTCGAGATCTTTCCTTCTCCTTTGTTTCCGACGAAGAGTTCCGCTCGAAACGTTAAACCCTCCTTCCCTTCTTTCCTGAGCATCAAATAATACTTTAATTGTTCCACGTCCTCGCGTTGCTGTGTTTTTTTTCTGTGTTTTCTTGTTGGATTAACTTTATATATCTATATATATGTGTGTATGTGTCCTAATATCAAACAGTGAGAATGAGTGTTCAGCACCACATTGGGGGATAAATATTCTTTATTTGTGGGTTAAAAAGGCTACCAACGGTTTCCTGTAGAGAGAAATATCTCAACAGTTATCAAGCCTGCCACAAAGGAATGTTGGTACTTGCGTTCATCTTGGATGAGGTATTCTCATCCAAGATGGAGATGAGTACAAATGTTCCCATGTGGAAACCTTGTTAACCCACAAATAAAGTACATATATATATATATATATATATATAAAAAATACAGTGTTCATTTAAACACATTAAGAGGTATCCATCATAGGTCCAGGAAATAGATGGTAAATGTTTTTATGGTTCATTCTCTTCGAGAATTTATCCCTATTTAGTGGTTTGGACTTAGCTGTTCCTTCTAGCGTAAGGGAGTCCTATGATGGATACCGCTTAATGTGTTTAAATGTACACTGTATTTTATATGAATAATATAAAGTTTATTGACTAATTTTTCTATATGCTAGGCCACTGGTAGTAAAAATTTCTACTATCTTTATTACCCTGATATTATATATATATATCATCATCATCATCATCATCATCATTTAGCGTCCGCTTTCCATGCTCGCATGGGTTGGACGGTTCAACTGGAGTCTGTGAAACCAAAAGGCTGCATCAGGCCTAGTCTTATCTGGCAGTGTTTCTACGGCTGGATGCCCTTCCTAATGTCAACCACTCCGTGAGTATAGTGGGTGCTTTTTACGTGCCACCCGCACAGGTGCCAGACGGAGCTGGCAAACAGCCACGGATGGATGGTGCTTTTTACGTGCCACCGGCATGGAGGCCAGTGGGGCGGCGCTGGCAACGGCCACGATCGGATGGTTCGCTTACTTGTCACCGGCACTGGTATCACAACTGCAATTTCCATTGATGTTGATCAACTTCGATTTTGGTTCTGCTTTCTGATATCTGTTTGATTTGGTTTGATTTTGATTTTCACTTGCCTCAACGGGTCTTCACAAGTGGAGTTTTGTGTCCCCAGAAGGAAAAGTATGTATAAGTCGACTGGCTACATACCAGGTAGTCTTGCCGGGTCTTCTCATGCACAGCATACTTCCATAGGTCTTGGTCTCTAGTCATTTCCTTGGTGAGACCTAAAGTTTGAAGGTCATGCTTCACCACCTCGTGCCAGGTTTTCCTGGGACTACCTCTTCCACAGGTTCCCTCAACTGCTAGGGTGTGGCACTTTTGCACACAACTATCTTCAGCCATTCTCGTCACATGACCATACCAGCGCAAACGTCTCTCTTGCACACCACAACTGATGCTTCTTAGGTCCAACTTTTCTCTCAAGGTACTTACACTCTGTCGATTATGAACACTGACATTACACATCCATCGGAGCATACTGGCTTCATTTCTTGCGAGCTTACGCATATCCTCAGCAGTCACAGCCCATGTTTCACTACCATGTAGCATGGCTGTATGTACACATGCATCATACAGTCTACCTTTTACTCTGAGTGAGAGGCCTTTTGTCACAAGCAGGGGTAAGAGCTCTCTAAACTTTGCCCAGGCTATTCTTACTCTAGCAGTTACACTTTCAGCAAACCCACCCCCGCTACTGACTTGGTCACCTAGGTAGCAGAAGCTATCAACTACTTCTAGTTTTTCTCCCTGGAATGTGGTAGAAGTTGGTCTCTGCACATTTTCAGTGTTTATTGCTCCTGAGCATCTGCCACAGACAAAAACTATTTTCCTAGTTAGCCTTCCTTTGACATTGCTGCACCTCTTATGTGTCCATAGCTTACACTTGGTGCATCTTATAGAGTTTCTAATATATATATATATATATATATATATATATATATATATATATGTATATATATGTATATATATATATATATATATATATATATATATATAATATATATATATATATATATATATATATATATATATATAATATAATATATATATATATATATAATATATATATATATATATATATATATAGTATATATATATATAATATATATTATATATATATATATCTATATATATATATATATATATATGTATATATATATATATATATGTATATATATATATATAATATATATAATATATGTATATATATATATAATATATATATATTATATATATATATTATATATATATATATATATATATGTATATATATATATATGTATCTAATATAGGATAAAATTTTTCGAAAAAAATTCTATCAATGGCCAGCATATTAAAAAATACCTTTAAAAGTTAAATTTATAAACAACTTATAAACAAGGGCAAAAGAAAAAATTTCTAATGCCAAATATGACGAAGTGTCTATTTCCGGCATATTTGGCATTAGAAATTTTTTCTTTTGCCCTTGTTTATAAGTTATATATATATATATATATATATATATTATATATATATATATATATATACATATACACACATATATGAATTGATCAGATAAAAGAAATGAAATGAGAGAATAGACATTTATTCCATTAGTTGACAGGTATTTCGTAACCTGTTTTAGTTACATAAGCAATGCTACGTCATCCATCAAACGAATATATAAACAAAAACACAAATTTTTTGATATTGAAGTAACACAGATAACAAAAAAGCTGTCGACTAATGTATTAAAAATTTATTCTTGCGCTGCATATCTCTTATCTGACCAATTTCTATACATGCTCTCTGTCATTGTGATTTCTGGATTTTCAGAACAACAGAGAGGTTACATCCTCACTTTAACCACAGTTTTTCTTGATTGTCACCTGTGTTATAGAATGCACAGGTTGGGAGCAAGCGGAGAGCAATGATACAGTGGCAGCAGGCCAAGAGGACAAGATTGGGGAGTGGGAGATAATCATAGTACATGAAGCAGAAATGTGAGGAAGAGATGTAGTTTGGTTTATTGTGGTCGAGTGTGTGACAAGTTTTCTTGTTAAGTTTGGGTGGGACATACACATATATCATATATAAAAGGTGGCGAGCTGGCAGAAACGTTAGCGCGCCGGGCGAAATGTTTAGCGGTATTTCGTCTGTCGTTATGTTCTGAGTTCAAATTCCGCCGAGGTCGACTTTGCCTTTCATCCCTTCGGGGTCGATAAATAAAGTACCAGTTTTGCAACTGGGGTCATTGTGATTCCTTTGTCCTTGTTTGTCCCCTCTATGTTTAACCCCTTGTGGGCAGTAAAAAAATACATATATGTTAGTTAGTTAGTTAGTTAGTTAATTTGGCTCAAAAGCAAATAGCAAGGCCATGTAGGGAGACATGGAGTTAAGTACAGGGTGGTGTTCATGTAAAGAGTTCAGGCCACTTGAGGTCAAGGGAGGCTTTGAACAAAGCGGTCGTCGGCATCTTCACCATCTCGTCTGGCAGCTTGTTCCACGGATCCGCAACCCGGACGGAGAAAGCTCCTCTCCTTCAATTGAGATGAAATCGTCGCAGGTAGAGCTTTTCGGAATGACCCCGCAGCCGATGCTCTGGAGCAGGAGTGAAGAACAGCTCTTTCGAGAGGTTACACTTTCCGCTTATGATGTGGGCGAGAATGAGATCACCACGGCGGCGGCGTTTTTCAAGAGAATAAAGGTCGAGCGTCCTCAGCCTTTCTTCATAGGACAAATTTTTGAGACCATGAACCATGGTCTTATATATAAAACGTCCCCCCCCCACTCCAATGGACGATGCTGAGTTGTCAAACATTTAAACCAAATTTTCTCAAAACAACTTGTCCGACCGTCCCATTTTGTGGCCCTCCTCATCCTCGACTATGCTCTTGCTCATCCTTTTAACCTTGAAGACAGTATCCTAGATGAATTTAAATTTATAACAGTTATGTGCCAGGCGAGGCTGGCAATGTCCACAATCGGATGGTGCTTTTTACGTGCCACCGGCACGAGGCCTGTCGGGGAGGCACTGGCAACGGCCACATTCAGATGGTTCTCTTACGTACCACCGGCACTGGTATCACAGCTGCAATTTCCATTGATGTTGATCGATTTTGATTTTGATTTTCACTTGCCTCAACAGATATATATATATATATGTGTATATATACTCCTGTCACAACCTGGGACCTTGAAGACTGCTTTAATGCAAGAAAGTATACTAGTCCCTTAATATTTGATATTCGCTATTTCATCTCTTCAATAAGACAATCAATACTTCATTTCATTATACTCCTATATATACTTTTTATACTATATATTCTACATTAATATTATAAAGAATATAAATAAAACATAAAAAACAGAGTTGGAATTTCTTTGAATAATATATATCCCTCTATATACAATCATACAAACCCCTTTATATACAAACGCTGGTGCGCCGGGCGAAATGCTTAGCAGTATTTCGTCTGTCGTTACATTCCGAGTTCAA
Source organism: Octopus sinensis (assembly GCF_006345805.1). Lineage (NCBI taxonomy): Eukaryota > Metazoa > Mollusca > Cephalopoda > Octopoda > Octopodidae > Octopus > Octopus sinensis. Next base: position 2,341,234 of record NC_043000.1, read on the forward strand.
ATTCCGCCGAGGTCGACTTTGCCTTTCATCCTTTCGGGGTCGATAAATAAAGTACCAGTTTCGCACTGGGGTCGATGTAATCGACTTAATCCCTTTGTTTGTCCTTGTTTGTCCCCTCTATGTTTAGCCTCTTGTGGGCAGTAAAGAAATATATATATATATATAGGTAAGAAAGTTGGTATGTGAAAGCACGTGGTTGAATATATAGAAAATAGTAAAAAGTGAAAAAACTACAGAAGGCTTGTTTCAAAAGGTTAAAAAATATATATTTGAGTCAAATATATATTTTTTAACCTTTTAAAACAAGCCTTCTGTAGTTTTTTCACTTTTTACTATTTTCTCTCTCTCTCTCTCTCTCTCTCTCTCTTGGCACGTAAAAGTGCGGGTGGCACGTAAAAAGCACCCACTACACTCACGGAGTGGTTGGCGTTAGGAAGGGCATCCAGCCGTAGAAACACTGCCAGATTTGACTGGGCCTGATGAAGCCTTCTGGCTTCACAGACCCCAGTAGAACCGTCCAACCCATGCTAGCATGGAAAACGGACGCTAAATGATGATGATGATGATGATGATGATATATATATATATATACAAAACTGCTTTGGAAGTTATATTACTACATGTACATAACACTACATATAGTATACTACACCCTTCTTTTAACTATGCTTTACTTTTTATATATAACTATATCTCACTACACCCTACTCTCTACAGAACACTGCCACCTGTCTATATCAACCACACTATTCTGTCAGCCCTCTCTCTTCATTTACTGCTCTGCAACTACAACAGATGCACTTCTTTCATCTGAAATACATCATGAATCGGGATTCTTGCCACAACAAAACTGCTTTAGGAAGCTATATGCAGTATTGTCAGAATGTTGCAGAATAGATGAATTCATTATATATTTGGTGCAGGTTGCAAGACATATGTGCATTATACTGTAACATTAATTGCACAGCAACCGTGTCTACCATCAGATACATCAGGTGCACTTAATATGTGTATATATTATCTGCTATCTGCACATTTATTTATTTATTGATGTTTCCAAATCGCTGCACACGTTGCATTTTCTGGCATTGACCACAAGATTCTTGTTGCATCTTTTCAGTCTGTTACCAAGGAGATTTTCAAGGTTCAACTTCTTCAATCGGAACTGATTGAACTTGTGGTCGATTTCTACTGTTAATGTTTTTATTTGATTCCTTCACTCTGGTATTTGTCTCTCCCTTATTCTCTGTCTATCTGTCTATCTGTCTATCTGTCTTTTACTGTCTTTTCTCTCAATTACGAGATGCTTGTTGCTCATAGTTTCACTCTCTTTTAAAAATTTTCCTTTCCTACTATTTCCACCATTACTCATTCTTTCATTCTCGCTAACCACTCAACCGTGAAGTAGGGAGTGGCACATCTTTTATGTCAGTCAAATAAACTAGAGCAAAAGCAGAGCTATGTGCTTTCTCCTTCTCTCCCCTTCCCCCCCATCCTTGCTGGAAGGAACTGTGTAATAGCTGCAATAACTCACTGACCATGTGATCAGTAGTCCAACATTGTAACTTCACATTAGACATTCTTTTACATATTCCCTCCACCCCCCACTGAATGATCAAACCACCCTCATCTCATCCTCATGCATACATATACTAGATCATTTATTCTTTCGTACTTGTATACTCTTTTACTTGTTTCAGTCATTTTGACTGCGGCTATGCTGGAGCACTGCCTTTAGTCGAGCAAATCGACCCCGGGACTTATTCTTTGTAAGCCCAGTGCTTATTCTATCGGTCTCTTTTGCCGAACCACTAAGTGACGGGGACGTAAACACACCAGCATCAGTTGTCAAGCAATGCTAGGGGGACAAACACAGACACACAAACACACACACACACATATACACATATATATATATATACATATATACGACAGGCTTCTTTCAGTTTCCGTCTACCAAATCCACTCACAAGGCATTGGTCGGCCCGGGGCTATAGCAGAAGACACTTGCCCAAGATGCCACGCAGTGGGACTGAACCCGGAACCATGTGGTTGGTTAGCAAGCTACTTACCACACAGCCACTCCTATCTTCACTCTATCTCTACTTTGAGTTTCCCATTTTTCATACATTAAAGGGGACTTGGTTATTGTTTCTAGCAAGTCAGGCACTCCACAATGGCTTAATTTATATCATCATCACCTTCATCATCATCTGTCTGTTGTCCTCATTTGTCTGTTGTCCATGGTGACATGGGTTGGATGGAGGGATGCACCAGACTCCAGTCTGATTTGGTATGGTTTCAACAGCCAGTTGCCCTTCCTAACACCAACCAACTTACAGAATGTGCTGGGTGCTTTTATATGGCACTGCACTGTGCAATCTGTGGTCTGTGGAATTTTCTGAATGGTGCACTTATGAAAAAATTACCTTCAATTTATTTTTCGTAGTGCAGCCAACCTAATGAGAAACCAAGTCTCATGTTTCTTGGAAAAGAGAAGCAGGGCACAGGATTTCAATGATGTTACCAAGACTGGTGTTAGTAACACAGGTGCCACTTACGTGACACCAGCATCAGCCACAACTACAATTTCACTTGGCTTGAAGGGTCTCAAGCACCGCATATTGCCATAGGTCTCAGTCACTTGTCATTGCCTCTGTGAGGCCTAAAGTTCAAAGATCTTCCTGGGTCTACCTCTACCGCAAGTTCTCTCTACAGTTAGAGATCAGCACTTCTTTACACAGCTGTCCTCGTCCATATGCATCACATGACCATACCTTTCTTTTTGCCCAATGTATTTTTGAATGACTTGTAAAATTAAAACTTATAAAACAAGGAATTATGAAAGTGAAAGGAAACTGGGTATATAAGCAAGATAGCATTTATGTATTTGCCTTGCAAGATTCCTGGTGCGAAACAGATATTGTTATATTTGGGGAGGGTCATATTTTTGCCAATCAGTCACACACACACACTCTATATACTTCGTCTTCACTTCAGCTTTATTATTATTCTTACTTTAGTATCCTAATGATATAAATAAATAGGGAAATATCTTTAAAACATTTAATAAATTTTGAAGATTTATTAGAAAACTTTGAAGTTATGAAAGTTGTGGTTGTAATAAAACAACTCAGTTATTGGTTTAATGAAATAACTTCGTAGTAATTGCAACACTGCAACACTATGATGGTAATAACTCAACTCTAAATAGATGTAATGATATCTATACTTGTTAGAATGACAAGTTTTTGATTGCTGGTCATAAAATACCTCAATAATAAGAAAAGAACTGGCCCAGTCTCCTGTGTCTTTGCTCTGAATATTCAGTTGCAAGCTTGCAACATCCTTCGCAGTCTGTTTTGCTTTCAGAATCATATTCATTGTCAAACTTCTTTCTTCATATTGAAGGCAAGTGCACCATTATCAAATACACAATTTACCTTAGTAATATCTTTTGTAATCTGGAACACCTTATGCTGCCTATTCCCTCATCACAGAATATTGATTTCAAATGTCGGCTCAAGGCCAGCAATTTTAGGAAAGGGGCTGAGTTGATCACATTGACCCCAGAATTCAACTGGTGCTTATTCTATTGACTCTGAAAAGATGAAAGGTTAAGTCAACCTCGGCAGAATTTGAACTCAAAATGTAAAAATGGATGAAATGATGCTAAGCACTTTCCCTGTCGTGCTTAAAATTTCTGCCAGCTTCCCATCATAGAATATTGGCAGTTTCTCTCCAACTACATATACTCAACAGCTAGCTTCGCTTTTAGCTCCCTGATATTGTTCCTTCTCAACTCCTTTCTTCCAGTATTATCAAGTATGTCTCTTAACATTTATTGCTTTGTCTATTGTACCATTACATCAGCAATGCCGCCTTTCATTTGGTTTGAACCGTTCTCCTTCCACAGATCTGGTTTATGGTTTGTCTCATCTCTCAATTTCCTCTGTGCTTATAAGTCTCCATCTCTTCCTCCTTCTAGTCATATCTTCCATTTAGTACTGATTTGAACCTTTGAGTGTCTGACAGATTTTCAGCTTTTCTACCTTCCTTCTCCAGAGTGTTTTCTGTCTCATTCTGCTCCTGCCTTGATGTCACTAATCACTTGTCTGCGTCTGCATTCAAAAGTTCAATCTTTACTAGGGAAACACTTAATCCAAACCTAATATTTATGCTAGTTCTTATTGATTATGCATAAAACATTAGATGTATAATATACAACATATATAATATGATACGTACTGTATATAACATATGTCATAGTGATTCTCATTATATTATAGAAGTTCAACATTATTTGTAATAATTAATCTGTTGTTCAAAGCAAGCAGACACGTGGAACTAATTCAGAGGTGTCAATCATACAATGTACGGTAAACTGAATTATATATATATCCCCACCCAACTGATAATGTCCCAGCTATTGTCAACATCCATACGACTGTCTACACTACATGTATTTTTAATGTGCATAAATATCATTACAATGAAATTAATATAGTTGGTGTTGGAGGGTGCGTGGAAATAACAAGAACATTGTCTGACCCAGAAATCTCTTGTCTTGCATTTTATTTTCTTTCTTTGGAGTATATATAAAGGAGGTGTTAATGTAAACTGGCTGAATGGAAAAGCTATTATTCATAGGTTAAGAGTTCACAGCCATGGCTGTCATCATCATCATCATCATCATCATCGTTTAACATCCGTTTTCCGCGCTAGTACGGGTTGGACGGTTTGACCGGGGTCTGGGGAGCCAAGGGCTGCACCAGGCTCCAGTCTGATCTGGCAGAGTTTCTACAGCTGGATGCCCTTCCTAACGCCAACCGCTCCGCGAGTGTAGTGGGTGCTTTTTACGTGCCACCTGCACAGGTGCCAGAGGGGTCTGGCATCGGCCACGTTCGGATGGTGCTTTTTATGTGCCACTGGCACAGAAGCCAGTCGAGGCGGGGTTGTGTTTTTTTATATTTCTCGACCAAACACCTTATTTCATCTAGATGTCATGAGGAGTGTGTAACATATCTTGGAAATATTATCTGTGATATCCAGATGGAAATATGTTTCACATCTACTAAACACTATAATAAATCATCTGAGAATTTTTTGTCTGTCATAAACTGGTATCTTATCCAGAGGGAAATGTGTTTCATTTCTACTAAACACCATAATAGATAATCTAGAGAATCTTATCTCTGATAGCCTGATATGTTATCCAGGAGGAGATTTATCTCTCATCATGCTTTCTTCAGTCTGACACCTTAGTACTTTTAGCTATCACAGAAAATTTACATCAGATCATTTGGAAATGTTACTTGCAAAACGCTGGTATAAATTCTTCCATGGGGAGATTATTTTTCTTAACCTTTAGAAGCTTTCCATGCTTTAATGGCATCTATATTTATATTTCGTTACATATTTATGTCTTAATAACATCAGTAACAATATACACTTAATCAGCAGGTGTTAGTTCAGACCTTTTTTCTGCATGCTGAGCTGTGCAATGCCTGTAATGTTGGCACTTAACTATCAGTAGCCCGGTAGCTTAACTATCAAGAACCCAGTGGCTGTAAATAGATACAACAGTACAGTATAGACCACTGTACAGTGTCCATGGCTAACTGTTACCAGTTCAGCCCAATCTGTCTATAGTATAATTAACTTTACTGTATACATGGTCAAGATATTTACCTGCCAATAGTCTGATCTTCCCTGATGTATGTAGGCCTCACAGGGTGACTATAATTTACTATTTTTTTTTTTTTATGCACCCTTTTCAAGCCTAGCCAAGCTCATGGGCCCAGTTTCCTGGTTTCCGTGGCGTATATGTTCCCCTCAGCTGGACGGGATGCCGGTTCATCGCAGCATTACCCAAGAAACAGGAAGAAAGAGTGCGAGAAAGTTGGGGTGAAAGAGTACAACAGTGGTCGCCACCACCCCCTGCTGGAGCCTTGTGGAGCTTTTAGGTGTTTTCGCTCAATAAACACACAACGTCCGGTCTGGGAATCAAAACCGTGATCCTCCGACCGCGAGTCCGCTGCCCTAACCACTGGGCCATTGCGCCTCCATAATTTACTATACTGTATCTATATTCAATCAATACACTTAAAATCAACAGCCCAGACACCTAACTATAAGTACCTCGGTGTAGATAGTTCACTATAATTGTATTCATAGCCAAGACACTTAACCCTCAGCAGTCCAGTCCACTTGACTGCAAGTAGGTACCACAGTGTGATATTGTTCACCATATTGTATTACAGGCAAGGACAGTTAAATGCCAAGTCTATTAAGCTAACCTGAGATTCAATAACAATGACCTTTTATATTTGAACATAACCAGCCTTGCCTGGCCCCCGTGCCGGTGGCACGTAGCACCATCCGTTCGTGGCCATTGCCAGCCTCGCCTGGCCCCCGTGCCGGTGGCACGTAGCACCATCCGTTCGTGGCCGTTGCCAGCCTCGCCTGGCCCCCGAGCCGGTGGCACGTAGCACCATCCGTTCGTGGCCGTTGCCAGCCTCGCCTGGCCCCCGAGCCGGTGGCACGTAGCACCATCCGTTCGTGGCCGTTGCCAGCCTCGTCTGGCCCCCGTGCCGGTGGCACGTAGCACCATCCGTTCGTGGCCGTTGCCAGCCTCGCCTGGCCCCCATGCTGGTGGCACATAGCACCATCCATTCGTGGCCGTTGCCAGTCTCGCCTGGCCCCCGTGCCGGTGGCACGTAAAAGCACCATCCATTCGTGGCCGTTTGCCAGCTCCGTTTGGCACCTGTGCGGGTGGGACGTAAAAAGCACCCACTACACTCACGGAGTGGTTGGCGTTAGGAAGGGCATCCATGCGTAGAAACACTGCCAGATCAGACTGGGCCTGGTGCAGCCTTCTGGCTTCACAGACCCCAGTTGAACCGTCCAACCCATGCTAGCATGGAAAGCGGACGCTAAACGATGATGATGATGATGATGATTGAACCAGAGGAATAGTTGTGTTGTAGCTAGCATCCCTTTAAATTCCAATTTTGGTAGAAGCGTTATGGAGACCAATATCCCAGTGGCAGTCTATGTGTGTGGCTTTTGGGAGCTATGGGATGTTGGAGGACTTTAGGATGTATGTATGACAATCATGAGAAGGAAATTATAACAGCTCTGTAGCTGTATCGTAAGAAGCCAAAGAAAAGAAATCAACAGGAAAACGTGACAAAGTTTGGTGCCACGCAGCCACCTGCGATCATTCTGTTATTTCATTTGTTCATAATTTGTGCACGCGCTCGTGCTCACACACACACAGCAAGAAACTTTCATGTATTCCCAATTTATATTCATGTTTGTTATTCTATTATAATTACTGGTATCCTTATATATTACTGTATCTTATATCTTATATCTATAGCATAAAATGTTATATGTATGTATATTATTGTAATTATCAGTTTAGTAAATAAATAAATAAGTTAACATAATATAATGTCTTAAAGTTGATGAACCAGCTATTGATCCCCTCCATTTTCTTATTGCTATATATACATATATATACATACATATATATACATATATATATATATATATATATATATATATATATATATATATTATCTCGTCCGGCTTAACAGCCCTTCTTGTTTGTGTTACTGTTATTCTCCGTGTCCTGTATTTTACTGTTTATATTTTGTACTGTCGTTACTGTCCTGTTTTTGTTACCATTTTTACCCCTCAGCAAAAAAATCTCAAATTTTATTTAATTTGATTTTCGCGGGAAGGAAAGTTTCATTAAAGTCATGTATCGCCTTGACCTTCGAAACGTGAAGTAGATGAAACAAAGGCGACTGAAGAAGGGGAATTTTCCTTGTATTGTATGTCCTGTACTCTATTTTTTCGTTGTTTAAGAAAAATGTCCAGTTCCTTGGTTTTGTGTTTATGTTTTCGTTTCTCATTGTGTTTGATGTTTTTTTGGTGTCCTGTACACATATATGCATGTATATATACACTAGCAGTATCACCCGGCGTTGCTCAGGTTTGTAAGGGAAATAACTATAAAGCATTTTTAGAGAGTTATAGCCAAAATATAGCAAAAAAATGGAAAAAAAATGATGGTAAATTTTTTTTGAGAGTTAAAAAAGGTGGAGTTGCGTCCCCTAGACGGTCTGTGGTTTGGGTTTCTGATTCTTGACCCCATGTTGAATTTATCGATTTTTTTTCTGAACTGGGGGAACTTTTCAAAATTTTCGCTGCGTTAGTTTTGAATTATGACATTGGGCTATGTGTGTGTCAAGTTTCATCAGAATCGGTTGAAAGCCGTGGTCAGGGTGAGGGTACAACCTAACAGACACACAGACACGCAGACAGACAAACTGCCGTTTATATAGAGAGAGATGTTGAGGTAGGTACGTACATATATGTATGTATATATGCATATGTTTTATTTATTTATTTATTAAATTATGATATATATATATATATAATTAGCCAGATCCTGTCAAACTTAGCTCGTGCCAGCATGGAAACTGTTAAATGATGATGATATTGGTGATGGTATTAATGTTGTATATATTACATATTTGTCTGTGAATGCCTCTTTCTCACGGAAGCATGCATGAACACACACACTCACAAATACACACGTATGTGCATCTTCTAACACACACACACTGCTGCATCAACCCCCTAGAAATGCCACTTGTTAATTCAGACTAGCAGATGGGGCAGATGATATAAAGGGACAGTAGATGTGTATGGGTGAGTGGGGTGTGTACCATACCGCCCCCTGCTCCCACTTCTTCAACATACAAATAAAGTCGAGGTGGTGGGGTATAGAGACAGTGGGGCAGGGGACAACATGATGCCATGATGCCCATAGGGAGATAGAAGAGTAGTTTGACAGAAAAATCAATGTGTAGCCCATGGTGGGAAGGCTGGCAGTGGGATGGTAGTTGATGATTTGATGATGGTGTAGCATTTCTGGAGGAAAAGTATGTAACTGTAGTAGTAATAGTAGTATTGGTGGTGGTAGTGTTGAGGTGTCAGTTGTTTAGCCCCGGGTCAGCCTGGATGAAAGGCATTCCATCCATGACCATCTTGATTTTTTTCTATATTCAGTGAATTTTGTACCATATTATCCAGCATATCATTTCCTAAGACAGTAGAGTTTGATTCAAGGGAATCTAGCTGCTATTTTTAGCAGATCAAGTGGTCACATAGATGGCCCCTTGGAGTATAATAGTGCGGTTGCCATGCTGTAGAGATGGTGTGAGAGCCGGCATGGAATTGATGAGATTGTGTTGGGGGGGGGGTGATCTTGGTGCTAGTGGTGGTGGTGGTGGTGTTGCCGACAATGATGATGATGATGATGGGGTGGGGGGGATGGGGATTTTGGTGTTGTAGTGGTGGTGGTGGTGGTGGTGGTGGCATATTGGTGATTCATTGTGGTCCTGTCTGATAAAACCTGTTTATTGTTCCAACTTCACTGTTATTTACAACACTCACCTACAACAACAGCAACAACAACAACAACAACAACAGCAAAACTGCAGAGGAGACGTCGGGGGGGGGGATACTTTATTTGGTCACACATCATGTTAGAAATGGAAGCCAAATATCTCTTCACCTTCGCCATAAACCCCCCCCCCCCCTGGCACAAGAGTCAAGAACACATTGGAATAATGTAGTCTTAATTTATACCATGTTTGAAAATAAGAGGAGGTGAAGGGAGGGAGGGAGGTAGGACATCATGACTGGAATACCCCCCCCGCCCCCCCGCCCCCACGATCATAAGGTCTGTTATGTCTCAGAGTTGACCTGGGGTTAAACTTCTGGACTATAAAAAAGTACTTGGTACTATTATCTAAATGCCATCATCATCATCATGGTCATCATCAATATCGCTGTCTGTCTGTCTGTACTCTGCAATCACCTGAACTACCATCATTACAACAGACACAATTATCACACACCCACCCACCCCGCTCTCCTCCTTTTTCCTCCCCTCCTCCCCTCGTTCTCTGCTCCTTCCACTCTTCTTTGCACTCCTTTACCCTATTGTCATCATTATCATCATCATCATCACCATCATCACCAGTACCATTATCATCATTCTTATCATCTTCATCACTTCTACTATCAACATAATTATCATTATTATAACCATTATAATTACTACAACTGCCACCACCATCACCACCACCACCACCACCACCACCACCACCACCACCGCAGAAAACAACAATAATGAGCCCAGCAGGCATTTACAGAGCCACTTGGTGTGCTAGAAATAACAGCCAGATTCCCCTGAGTCAAAACACTAACATATCAAAACAGGAAGTGGGGGAGAATTTGACAATAGCAAAGAGTAGGGAATGTCTTTGCATGTGTTTGCTTTGACCTTGGATGAAGATGAACCACTAAGCTAACTTTGGTAGGATTTGAACTCAGAATGTTATTAACCAGAGCAGATACCACAAGGCATTTTTTCCAGATGCTCTACTGGTTCAGCCAGTTCACTGCCTTGCTATATCCATATAATAATACCTATTTCTTTATTACCCACAAGGGGCTAAACATAGAGGAGACAAACAAGGACAGACATAGGTATTAAGTCGATTATATCTACCCCAGTGCTTAACTGGTACTTAATTTATCGACCCCGAAAGGATGAAAGGCAAAGTCGACCTTGGCGGAATTTGAACTCACAACGTAACGGCAGCCGAAATACCGCTAAGCATTTCGCCCGACGTGCTAACGATTCTGCTAGCTCGCCGCCTTTCTTATATCCATATAATAATACCATTATACCATTTACTACACTGTTACCTCATGGTACTATTATACTATTATCTTCACCAATTATGTAACAACTGCCGCCATCACCACCTCTAGCAACATCAACCGCCACCATCATTCATATATATATATATATATATATATATATATATATATATATATCTATAAATTTCTCTATAAATAGATAAATTTCCTCTATTTACATAATATTGAGGTCTCTTTCTTTCTTTTGTTATCTTACCGTTTTATCAATATATATATATATATATATATATATATGTGTGTGTATGTGGTGGTGGCGGTGGGGTGTATACCATTATACTGGCTTCAACCATCAGTATTTTCTGATCTCAACCGGTTTGTATGAAGTTGTATGGAAATAGGTGTGAGGTGATTGGGGAGGAGGCCCTGAAAGTAAAGGAGAATAAAAGAAGCAGGTTTTATGAGGTGAGTCTAGGTAGGAAAGGAGTCGGAACAGTCCATGGTTGATGCTTTCTCTACCACCACCACCACCACCAGATGATTTGTGATCTCCCACCCCTCTCCATTTCCTCCTTGGGTCTACTCCCCTTCACTCCCACCACCACCAGCATCAACACACCACCCTACCACCACCACCACCACCAGATGATTTGTGATCTCCCACCCCTCTCCATTTCCTCCTTGGGTCTACTCCCCTTCACCACCACCACCACCAGCATCAACACCCCACCCCACCACCACCACCACCACCACCAGATGATTTGTGATCTCCCACCCCTCTCCATTTCCTCCTTGGGTCTACTCCCCTTCACTCCCACCACCACCACCAGATGATTTGTGATCTCCCACCCCTCTCCATTTCCTCCTTGGGTCTACTCCCCTTCACTCCCACCACCACCGGCATCAACACACCACCCTACCACCACCACCACCACCAGATGATTTGTGATCTCCCACCCCTCTCCATTTCCTCCTTGGGTCTACTCCCCTTCACTCCCACCACCACCAGCATCAACACACCACCCCACCACCACCACCACCACCACCAGATGATTTGTGATCTCCCACCCCTCTCCATTTCCTCCTTGGGTCTACTCCCCTTCACTCCCACCACCACCAGCATCAACACACCACCCCACCACCACCACCACCACCAGATGATTTGTGATCTCCCACCCCTCTCCATTTCCTCCTTGGGTCTACTCCCCTTCACTCCCACCACCACCAGCATCAACACACCACCCCACCACCACCACCACCACCACCACCACCAGCATCGGCACACCAACACCACCCCCATCATCATCACTGCTGCATCATTGCCACCACCACAATCACCATCACCACCATCACCACCACCATCGCCAATACCATCATCGCCAACACCATCGCCGCCAACACCACCATTGCTAACACCATCACCACTGGCTGACAATGAAATCAATACTGGTCCCCACTCACCTATTCCTATCTCCACGTAAACCAGCCATTAATTAATTCCTTCCTCCACCTTCCCCACCACCCACACCCTTGTTTAAAAAAAAAAATCCAGCATTCAAATATGGCTGACTCTCCCCCCCACCGGAAAATTTTCTCTCCCCCACCTCCCCACTTGCCAGGAAAGCAAAGAATATAAATTATTGTAAATTAACTGAGAGAGATGAGTCATTAAGTGAACTTTGCTAATTAGGTGGGCTTTCATTTGTGGACTATAGTGTTGAACAAGGATTTTCACTTGTTGGGCCATCATAACACTCTAAACAAGCTTCATTAACAACACTCCTTAGCTTCTGACAAAATGTATTGCAGTCGTTCTCTCCCTCCCACCCTCTCTCTCTCCCTTTCTCTCTCTCTCTCACTCCCCCCCCACATGTTTTGAAGTTGTACTTGTTTAGCAAGTGACTTGATGTAAGACAATGTTTTGAAACTGATGCAATTGCAATATATATATATATATAGGTGCAGGAGTGGCTGTGTGGTAAGTAGCTTGCTTACCAACCACATGGTTCCGGATTCAGTCCCACTGCGTGGCACCTTGGGCAAGTGTCTTCTACTATAGCCTCGGGCCAACCAAAGCCTTGTGAGTGGATTTGGTAGACGGAAACTGAAAGAAGCCTGTCGTATATATGTATATATATATATATGTGTGTGTGTATGTTTGTGAGTCTGTGTTTGTCCCCCTAGCATTGCTTGACAACTGATGGTGGTGTGTTTACGTCCCTGTAACTTAGCGATTCGGCAAAAGAGACCGATAGAATAAGTACTGGGCTTACAAAGAATAAGTCCTGGGGTCGATTTGCTTGACTAAAGGCGGTGCTCCAGCGTGGCCGCAGTCAAATGACTGAAACAAGTAAAAGAGTATATATATATATATATATATAAATAATAAATATTAGGGAATAAATCCAAATTTACAGGGAAAAAATCAGATTTAGGATTAAATCCAATTTTATAGTAAAATATTATAAAATATTATTAGAGACAAAACCACTATTTTGCAAAACAAACAAGGAAAGACTTAATCTATACATAAAATTTTAATAAATAGTCAAAAAAACCGCCACTACAATTGTTTCTTGTCTTGATCGACAATCTTCAGGTGGACTTCCAATCTAAAATATCAATATTTTAAAATATAAAAATAATAATTTTAAAATAATTAAAGTATGAATGAAAAAATATAAATATATAATCCATATATAACCTATATATAATCCATATATAATCAATATATAAACAATATATAAACTAAAATAAACCTATCAACAATTAAATATAAAATATAAAATATAAAATATAAAATATAAAATATAAAATATAAAACAAAACAAAAAAATAATAATAATATAATAATAAACTATATATACACCCATACACATATACCTAATTATATATAACCATATCTAACTACATACACTAAATCACACCCCTATATATATATCCCTATACATACACATAAAAAAAATAAGTATATATATATATACACTAGCAGTATCGCCCGGCGTTGCTCGGGTTTGTTTCGATCCTTTAGAATTGGAATTTTTGAAAAGTAAAAATTTTGCATTATTATGTAGCTTGTTATTCTCTTTAAGTGAACATTTTTCTGGTTGAAATACACCGAAAAATGGCGACACAGCAGTCAAAAAATCATAAAAAATAGGGATTTTCATAGAAAATAAGAACCTTTTTGATGTAAATAATTTTTGGTGTTAACATGGTCCAATTTGAATTTTATCTTCTACGGAATGAAGAGCAAGCCTTCTTCTATCATACTCTCAATTTTGGTCAACTTGCACCGCAGGGTCTCGGAGGAGATAGTGTTAGTTGAAGGCTACCAAACCTGCCACACACGGACAACTTACACACACATACATACACACACACACAGTAATTGCATCAGTTTCAACACATGGTCTTTATACATAGGCACAGGCATAATGGTGTGGTTAAGAAATGCACTTAGCAAACATTTGGTTTTGGGTTCAGTCCCGCTGTGCAGCCATTGGGCAAGTATCTTCTACTATAGTCCTGGGCCAACTCTTGTTTATGGAAAATGTAATCAATGCATTAAAATGTGTAATATACACTCAAGTCTGTGTACAGGATGTGGGAAGATTTCTTTGGTTACTTTTTTTCTCTGAAAATATGTGCATTTTATATGCCATCAAATATGCTAATTACTAAATATAAAATTCATTAAATTCCTTGATGACAGTTGGCAATAGGAGGATACATGTTCAAGGACTGGCTTTGATTTTAAGCATTGGACTTGTTTCTTTTAAAAACCAAATAAGCTTGGAATTGCTTGTTGAATTTTTTTTCTGGATTGTTGAGTAATAAAAGTGTTCCTAAAAAGCAAGTCTTGAAGCCTGCGTTTATCAAACTATTGTTAGCCTTTAGAATATTATCTAGTTGCACCTTAGTGCAATACACTTAGATTTTTAAATGACAGTTACCCTTAAGAGGGCAGTTATTTGATGCAATGTAGAAGAAGAGACTATATTGTTATTGAAAAGGATTTTGGAATTGACTGATTAACAGAGCTCACACAATTTTTACTGCAGAAACAGTTTACTTTAGACAAATTCCTGTTTAATGTCATTATATTGATGATTCTTCAGAAAATGAAAAGGAATTAGATTTAAGAAACCTTTGGCAACATTTGATTACATTTAAACAGAAAACTGGATTATATTGATATAATATAATCTAGTTAGATTGCTATAATCTAGTTTTATTGATATAATATAATCTGGTGTCAAAAAGATCCCAGACTGATTCTGTAGTGCACCAACAGATGGCTGCAAATGGTTGCGTGCACATTGAGAGCTAGCTTGATCTTCATGAAGCAGTGTGCTGAGTGACATTGCTGTATTTACTTCACAAGTTGTGAAAACTTGTGCTTGTGTGATCATGTGTATGCTGTAGTTTGTGATTTTTGTCATGGACAGGAAGAAAGAGTGTTAAACTTGGGAAGTCTGTTACAAAGACATTGAGCATGCTTCAGCAAGCTTACAGCAATGAGGCAATGAGCTATACCCAATGTTTCAAGTGGCAGAAGAACATCCCTGGAAGACAATGAGTGATCTGGGAGACCTGCAATGAGTGTCACCTCTAGAAATGTAGAAGATGGCAAGCTGGCAGAAACATTAGCATGCCAGACGAAATGCTTAGCGGTATTTCGTCTGCCGCTATGTTCTGGGTTCAAATTCTGCCAAGGTCAACTTTACCTTTCATCCTTTCAGGGTCGATTAAATAAGTACCAGTTATGCACTGGGGTCGGTAAATTGACTTAATCCGTTTGTCTGTCCTTGTTTGTCCCCTCTGTGTTTAGCCCCTTGTGGGTAGTAAAGAAATAGGTATTTTGTCTGCCGCTACGTTCTGAGTTCAAATTCTGCTGAGGTTGACTTTGCCTTTCATCCTTTCAGGGTCGATTAAATAAGTACCAGTTATGCACTGGGGTCGATAAATTGACTTAATCCATTTGTCTGTCCTTGTTTGTCCCCTCTGTGTGTAGCTCCTTGTGGGCAGTAAAGAAATAAGAAATGTGAAGAATATTCATCAGCTTGTGCATGTGGATCATTGGAGGACAACTAATGACATTGCTGATGTTGTTGGTCTGTCATATGGGTCTGTGCAGGCAATCCCAATGTCTGGATTCTTCACACTGACAATGCACCCGGTCACCAAGCTCTCTTGCTTGTGAGTTTCTAACCAAAAACAACATGGTATCACTTCTGCACCCACCCTATTCACCACATTTAGCATCTGTGGACTTCCATCTCTTCCTCATGATGAAAATGCAGCTCAAAGATCACCATTTTAACACCATTGTCAAGATCAAGAGCTAATCACAGAAGGTCCTCAACTTGCTTATGGAAAATGACTTCCAGGCTGGATTCCAAAAGTGGCAGGAACAACTAGGACCGTGCTGCAAAGAGATGATGTTAAAATTTAGGTACATAAGTTAATTTTTATTAAACATAACTAGTTTGGAAACTCTTTGATTGCACCATGTATTTTGGTCTTGCAAACATTAAAATAGATTGTATTTTAACTGTAAAGTCACTATTGCATAGGATTTCATTATAATAACAAGAATGATTACTGAATACAGCCTCTCTTGAAGATAATGAGGATACACATTTACTGATATTAGGGATTAAGTTTCATTGACTATTGGTGGGTGATTGGATTTCTTATTAATATAAAATAATCTTTCATTAGAATGTTAGTAAGGACAAAATTTACTCATTTCAAAATTTCAGGTAATTTAAAATTCATAAGCCTATTGTGCCAAATAATTTTATGTCCACTGCCCCCCCCCCCCAGCACCACCACCTAAATCTTTCTCATTCATGACTGTTCATAATGTACAAAACTAAAAGCTCTATATAGATCTCCTCACAAGGTGGGAAATGTTTTCTGTAGAAGATCCAATATATAGATCCTAGTAATTTCATTTTATCCCATTGTATGGTTCTATGGAAACATCAAAACAATTTATCTCTCACCTTTTTTTTAAGTGAGGATGAGTTATTGAAAAGAAAATGGGACTTTGTTGCATGCATAGTTATCTCAATATCAAAATTTACTGATCTGTATAATGCTCTTAGCAAAAGCTAAAGCTTTGAGATGAAGTACTTTAGTACTGGAAGAGTAAACTTCTATTATATCGGATTTAGTAAATTTATAGTAGTTTCTGTCATTAATACTGCTAAATCAATCTATTACAGACATATCACTGTTTCATAATTGGAGATAATTATGATTTTATTCTAAATATAATTGAATCTAAGATATGTTTGCTAACTATGGTTAACTTGGTTTTAATGGGGTTATAAGAAAATTTAACTTTCTGATCTTTAACTCTTTCGTTACCAACCTGGCTGAAACCACCTCTGGCTCTGAGTACAACTTGTTTTCATAAGTTTTGAATTAAAATCTTTCATCAAACCTTAGTCACAATTTAAGTTCCTAAGCATATTAAAGCATGCTTTAATATATCATAGTTGCATTGTCATTTTGATGTTAGCTATATCTTTTATCTGTCACTTGGTTCAGTCATTGGACTGAGGCCGTGCTGGGGCATTCCTTGAAGGGTTTTAGTTGAACATATCAACCGCAGTACTTGTTTTATTTTTAAATATGGTTCTTATTCTATCAGTCTCTTTTGCCAAACTGCTAAGTTATAAGAATGTAAGCAAATCATCACTGGTTATCAAGCAGTAGAAGCACATGAATGCACAGACACACACAATTAATTCCCACATAGTTTCCAACTACCAGACTCGATCACAAGCCTGGGAGCTACAGTAGAAGACACTTGCTCTTGATGCCACACAGTTGTAAAGTGAGCTTCTTAACCACACAGCTATGCCAACCCTTTAGTGTTTAACCCTTTCGATACCAACCCGGCTGAAACTGGCTCTGGCTCTGAGTTCAAATGTCTTGTTTTCATAAGTTTTGAATTAAAATCTCCCACCAAACCTTAGTCACAATTTATGTTCCTAACACTAGCTTAATGATAACTAAGTTATTTTACTAAATTCTTTGTTATATTTAAAGTAATTGAATGAAACACAGAACATCTCAAAATAAATACAGTAACGAAAGGGTTAAAAGAATTTCTTCTTTCTTTCTTTCTTTCGTTTTTTTGCAAGAAATTACAACTTTTTACATCAAGAAGGGATGGCTATTCCAAAATTCTGCTTTTTAGCAAAATAGATTTTTATATCAAATTTTATTAAAACACACGTTTCAGAGAACTCCATAGTTTCTTCAGGAAACTCAGCAGTTTCTAAGAACCCACTTTGAGACATGCTAGCTTCCATAACAAAGTCATGTTAAAATATGGTTGAATCCCTTTTTTGCCGGTTCTCTAAGATTAACAGTAAGAAGACTGGGTATCAGCGCTGACCCTTTCAATACCAACCTGGCTGAAACCGCCTCTGGCTCTGTAGTACAAATGTCTTGTTTTCATAAGTTTTGAATTAAAATCTTCCACCAAACCTTAGTCACAATTTATGTTCCTAACACTAGCTGAATGATAACTAAGTCATTTTACTAAATTCTTTGTTATATTTAAAGTAATTGAAAGAAACGCACAGCATCTTAAAATAAATACAGTAACGAAAGGGTTAAACTAGCCATATCCAGTCAAAATATTCTACCTGCTTTATGCTGGAACCGACCAGATCTGACTCCTGACACCTGTCCTGCAATGTTAATCTAAAACTAAATTACACCGTCATAAGAATCTCAAAGCTATGGGATGCATGATTAATTCAAAACAATGTGAATAAATAAGCATTGCATCAAACAGAATAATCTGAGCGCTAAGGGTTAAAATATCAGTTGTTGTGTGTACCCCCCACTTTCAGAATATGTACACTGCATCCTTCATCATCATTGTTCGACCGTGGTCGAGACAATGGAATTTACCATGCTACGCCAGACTTCACGGTCCATCATGGCATTACGGAGGTCCTGTTGCTGGATGCCTGTATCCCTGGAGATTACATCAGGGTAGGAGAGTGGGTGTTGGTGTGGTGGGAGCTGACTCTTCTCCATCAGGTGATACCCATCTGTTAAGATTGAGGGCATCATCGTCAATGGATGCCCTTGGAGGTGCAACATGATCAGAGACAGGACCCGGCAAAGCAGGGGCTGGACCTACATCTGCAGGTATACCATTAGGTCTGGTTCCCTGGAGAAGAGGAACCCTGGTGCAGTTAATTGTAAATTCCATAGTCTTTTCAAATGGCTAATAATGTGTGCACGTGCCACTACTACACACATTGGAAAGCATTGTACAACCAAGTACTAAAGATCTGCATCCTTGCATGTTGCAAAACTTGGCGAAAAGTATTAAGGCTTGAACTTAACAATTATAAATTTGGTAGCTTACCTCTACAGCATTGTGTTTTTAATTAAATTTTATTTAAGTGTTGGAAGTTGTCTTTCCCTGTTTTCCTTAATCAGAATTACTTATTAAGATCACGATTATATTTTTTGTCATTATTGTGGGTATAGTTTTAATTAATAATTATTTTTGGCTTATTCATTAAATATGTTAGTATTCACTTTAGTGTTGGCAGCCTTTAGATGCGTGTGTGTGTGTTTACAGAGACGTGCAACCAAACGCATACCCTCCATCAGACACCTACCATATTCTGAGCGCCTTGTTTCCCTGGGCATGGATTCACTGAAGCTCCGGCATTTGGCGACGGACTTGGTAAACACCCACAAAGTTATCAACCACCTCACCAACAACAACACTGAACACCTTTTTGATCTCCATGTGTCTAACACACGTGGACATGCCTACAAAGTCAGAAAACAATACAGCTCCCATGACTTTCGGAAACATTTTTTCACGCTCAGAGTTGCTGAAGCATGGAATAAACTGCCTGCATCAGTTGTTGACTGCCATGACACTGCATCTTTTAAGGCCCTCATGCTTTCCGAAATCCGCCGAAACTACACCTGATTATATATACACTTTAGATGAGTTGTAGTGCACCTGAGCACTGTACACAATTATTATTATTATTATATATACACACTCACACACACACATACTAATACACATATGTATGTATATGTGTTTTAGAAGTAGTATCATGAAAATGGTAAGTGCCAAGTAGAATAAATATAGAAAAGTATTTAAATATACCTCTTGTACACACACACACACACACGTGTGTGTGTCATATATTACATGCATCATATATATATATATGTGTGTATATATGTATATATATATATATATGAAATGTATGTATATATGTATGTCTACAGATATTGCTACTATTTCTAGCAACATCGATCCTGTTATTATTGGTGGTTTGGTGAACAACCACCACCATCACCACCACCATCAATAGCAACAGCAAAAGCAACAATGATGGTGATGATGATGATGATGATGATACCATTAGCGATATGTGTGCGTTGATGTTCACAACAACAGTAACGAACACTGATGCTGACTGTGTTAGCGAATGCACCATGATGATGATGATGATGATAATGATAGTGAATGCAATGATGATGAATTAATTAGAGTCTCGGTGCCAAATATTACAATAGGAATGATTAGTTGCTGCACCTTTGCCAAAATCTGTTGGCCATTCATTCAACTTGACAGTGTAAAACATTGATATAGGAAAAAATACAAAGTGCAGCGCAATACATTGATTGATCCTTTTTATTGAATTACAAACAAACAAACATAATCACCTCTGGTTCCAAGGGCATAGTTCCAAAATAACAGTCAATTTGAGAAATTTACCTTTCAGTTGTTCTAAGTTGGCTGGTCGATTTAACATGTCGTTTTGCTTAACACCACCACCTGACCCTTTGGAAGACCTTTAGCTGAGTTCTGCTTTATACCATAGGTACTGGTGTGGCTGTGTGGTAAGAAGCTTGCTTCCCTACTACATGGTTCCGGGTTCTGTCTCACTGCATGGCACCTCGGGCAAGTGTCTTCTACCATAGCTCCAGGCTGACCAAAGCATTGTGCGCGGATTTGGTTGATGGAAACTGAAAGAAGCACATTGTACGTGTGTGTGTGTAAGTGTGTGTTTTTGTGTTTGCTTCCCCACTCCACAGCCAGTGTTGGTTTGTTTATATCCCCATAACTTAGCCACTCAGCAAAAGTGATTGATGGAATAAGTACCAGTACTTTGAAAAAAATTAAAACTGGGGTTGATTTATTTGATTGAAACCCTTCAAGGCAGTGCCCCAGCATGGTCACAGTCCAACGAGAGAAACTAGAAATAGAAAAGAGTGCAAACATTCTAAGTTCCTTGCTTAACCCTTTCGTTACTGTATTTATTTTGAGATGCTGTGCGTTTCTTTCAATTAATTTTAAATATAACAAAGAATTTAGTAAAATGACTTAGTTATCATTAAGGTAGTGTTATGAACGTAAATTTTGATCAATCTTGTATAACAATTATATTAGTTTCCTACTATCACACTATGTTAAGACAAGTCAGCATACACACACATGTATGTGTGCATACATGTGTGGATGTGTGTGTGCATGGCAGGCTTCTTTTAGTTTCTATCTACCAAATCCACTCACAAGGCTTAGGTCAGCCCAGTGATACAGTACAATACACTTGTCCAGGGTCCCATGAACCCACAACTATGTGATTGGGAAATAAACTTTTTAACCATGCCTCTGCCTATAACAATATTTTTTTTCTCTCCATAACAATTTTGGTTTCCTTTAATGTTTTAATTAAGTTAGAGTGACAAGTATTCTTTTCTACTCTAGGCACAAGGTCTGAAATTTTAGGGGAGGGGGCCAGTTGATAAGATTGACCTCAGTATGCAACTGGTACTTAATTTATCAACCCCGAAAAGATGAAAGGCAAAGTTGATCTTGGTGGAATTTGAACTCAGATCATAAAGACAGATGAAATACCGCTAAGCATTTCACCTGGCATGCTAACATTTCTTATTTCTTTATTGCCTACAAGGGGCTAAACATAGAGGGGACAAACAAGGACAGACAAAGGGATTAAGTCGATTACATCGACTCTAGTGCATAACTGGTACTTAATTTATCAACCCCGAAGGGATGAAAGGCAAAGTCGACCTCGGTAGAATTTGAACTCAGAACGCAGCAACGGGCGAAATGCCGCTAAGCATTTCACCCAGCATGCTAACGTTTCTGCCAGCTCGCCACCCAGCATGCTAACGTTTCTGTCAAATACAAGCATGGGTGCCATGATATTTGAAAACTCATAGAAAAATCATCACAAAATAAGTCTGGGAACTACTGAACCATAAAAACAGATACAAGAAAGTAATACTCGATCAAATGTGGTTTGTGTGTGCTACAAGTTTAATTAATTAGTGGACTAATGACTTTGTGTAATAAAATAAACTGATTTTATTGTTATTTAGCCTCAAGTTAGCCTTGATTAAGTAGTGCTATGACTGGAGTTGTTCCAGCTATGACCTTCCTGTCTTCTGTTCAGATTCTATGTATTTATGACTACATTATCCAATGTAATCTTCCTTTCTGTGATTTGAGGTAGATTTGGGTGCTATTTCAAGTAATTGGGTGACCCTGTAGAGGCTTCTCCTTTCACACAACATTGGTCATGAATGTGGTGTTGTGTGTAAGTATGACTTGGTTTTGGTCATCTGAAAATTGTTTTTTTTTTCTTTTCTTTTCTTCTTTTACTTGTTTCAGTCATTTGACTGTGGCCATGTTGGAGCACCGCCTTTAGTCAAATCAAATCGATCCCAGGACTTATTAATTTGAAGCCTAGTACTTATTTTATCGGTCTCTTTTGCCAAACCACTAAGTTACAGGGACGTAAACACACCAGCATCAGTTGTCAAGCGATGTTGGGGGATACACAAACACAGATACACAACATACACACACACGCACACACACATACCTATATATGACGGGCTTCTTTCAGTTTCCATCTACCAAATCCACTCACAAGGCTTTGGTCTGCCTGAGGCTATAGTAAAAGATACTTGCCCAAGGTGCCATGCAATGGGACTGAACCCGGAACCATGTGGTTCGTAAGCAAGCTATTCACCACACAGCCACTTGGTCAGTAGTGTGGAGTTGTGAAGTAGTGTGAGGCATAATGGGCATTTCAGTGGTGTTGTGTTAGTGTCACTTGCTTTAGCCAGTTGAGTGGTGTTTTGTGGTAATGAGATCTGGTGTTGGTCAATTGAACAGTATTGTGAAATAATGAGATTTGGTAATTGTCAATAAGATGATGTGTAGTATTGGGGACCTGATAATGGGCATTTGGGGGACAAACACAAAGACACACACATGCACACACACAAATACACACACACATGCACACAGACATACATTTGTGTGTGTGTAATGGGCGTCTTTCAGTTTTCATCTACCAGATCCACTTATAAAGATTTGGTCAGCCCAGGGCTATTGTAGAAGACACTCAAAGTGCTGTGCAGTGGGACTGAACCCAAGACCACATGGTTGGAAAGGAAGCTTCTTAAACACACATCAATGCCAAAATATTGATTTCTTTTAGTAAATGTCCAATAGATGTAGAGCAGAGAGAATATTGGTTATTGAATCTAGTTAGGTAGTTTATTGTTATTGGTTAAATTAAAAAGTTTTTGTTGATGTTGTTGTTTTGTCCCATGTGAGATTTTATCTGTAATGAAAGGGAGCATATTGATTTTTGAATCAACTTGAGTAGTTTATTGTTACTGGTCAAAAGAAAAGTTGTTGTTTTTATTTAACCCCTGGTCACATCTGATTGAGCAACAGATAGATCCTTTTAACCCTTTTGTATTTAAACCGGCCATATCCGGCCAAAATATTTAATCTGTTTTATGTTCAAACTGACCAGATCCAGGCCCTCACACCTACCCTACAATGTTATTCTACATTAAGTAATTGCACCATCAAGATCTTGAAGATATGAAATAATGCATGATTAATTCAAATCAATGGGAATCAATAAGCATTATGTTTGATAGAATAATCTGAACACTAAAGGGTTAAAGTGATCCAACTTTGACCATCTGTCGTTTTTCCTATGTGCAAAGAAGCCACAACTACATTATCTAACATGTTTTCTTTGGAGATAGTAGAGTGTGCTTTGAAGGCAATTTAGTTGCTATTTCTTGCAGGTCTGAGCAACCTTGTGAAGCATTGATTCTCAATCATTTGGACTTTGTGTTACTTTAGAGATTACTTAAATAAATAAAAAAAATCTTGTTGATATACTTCATGTGTAAATTTTTAAAAAAATTGTTTTAAACTTTTTAGTTGTGTGGTTAAGAAGGTTGGTTCCCTACAACATGTTTCCAGGTTCAGTCCCACTGTGTAGCACCTTCAGCAAGTGTCTTTTACTATAGCCCCTGGTTGACCGCTGCCTTGTGAGTGAATCTCTCTTTATATAAACAGCAAAATGTCTGTGTGCGTGTCCTTTATACAAATCCACTATTTTTCAGTTAGAGGGCTCGCACTCCATTTCCAGCGACTTCGAGGGCCACCTCCTAGTGGTGTCGGGTGTCAACGAAGAGCCCTCGACTACAACAAGACAACCAAAGATTTTTTTTTCCCAAGGTCTGGGGTCTCTCGCCCTTAAGCCCTAGACCGTCACCTAATCACCCTTACCCGTCTTGTTACTTTAACAACAACACCACCAAAATCACCACCACAACACCACTAATGCAGTACTGCTATCATTCCCCTACAAACACAACAACATCTATCAGTGACACAATGCCATCTGTACAACATCACTATTGCCAGCACATGACAACACCACACCATCAACTCTGCATCACCACCAACAACAACAGCAGCAACAAAACAACACCACTTACACCAACATTCCACTACCAACAACACTGCAATAACACTCACACACTAACAACAATAACAACAACTACTACTACAATACAACCACAAAAATCACAACAGTAACAACATGCCACCAATACCATCACCACCACTACCACCATGACCACCACTACTACCACCATCACCACTGCCCTCATTACCCTGCTGCTTCCACCACTACTACCATCACCATCACCACCACTACCACCATCACCACCACTACTACCATCACCTATGCCACCATCACCACTGCCACCATCACCACTGCTGCTGCTACCACCACTGCAGCAACACTACTAACGCAATGCCACTAGCACATCACTAGTACAACACCACTACCACAACCACTACCAACACAACAATGCTATCTATAGAACACTACCAATGCAATCACCATCAATACCAACACACCATCATCATCATCATCTCACCAATCTCACCATGCATGGAGACTATTGAGGAGATTCAGTGGAAGATGTCTGTCTTTCTTTCTACCATTTTTTCTGTCTGTCTCTCTCTCTCTCCATCTCTCCCTCTCTGCTTATCTGTCTATCTGTCTATTCCTCTTTTTCTCTCTTTCTACCATTCTCTCACCATGAACCATGACCAAACTTCAAGCTGTGCATTTCCAAGATAAAAAAAAAAAAAAAAAAGAAAAAGGTATCAAAAAGCCCTGTACAAAACAAGAATCCATTTCGGAAAACATTTCATGGAAACCATAAATGTATTCTCCGTTCTCTGGGGAACACTTGTTCCATTATCGGAATTGATCAAATAAGAAACCTATTAAATACACTTTAGTCTGTTTATATATAGTGTGGAAATAATTACTTAAAATAAGAACCGCATTCGAGAATTCCTGCAGTTTATTGGTCAGTTTTTGGGGGTCTTTTGTGTCAGGGGAGAAAAATTAAGCATTTTTGGTTGGTTATAGTAGTTGCGTCTGTGTCTCTAACAAACTGTCGGCAGTGTTGTTTGTTGTTGTTGCTATTGTTGATATTGTTCAGATTGATAATGGTGATTGTACTCATCTTGATGTTTTCTGCTGGTGTTACTGTTCTTTTTGTTTTGTTGCTTTCGGTAATGGCAGCGCTATTCTTGCTCTTGTTGTTGTTGTCGTTGTTCCCAGTAGTTGTGGTGGTGGTGGTGGTGGTGGTGGTATTATCCTTGTTTATCTTGTTAGCGATGGTGAATTTGCTGGTAGCATTAGTGATGGTAGCTGTTAGTAATATTGTTTTTATTTCTGTTGTTCTTGTTGTTGTTGGTGATGGTGGTGATGGTGATTCTTATTAGTAATGGTAGTATCACACACACACATGCACAGCTGTGTGCTTAAAAAGTTTGGTTCTCAACCACTTGGTTCTGGGTTCAGTCCTACTGTGTAGCACATAGGGCAAATGTTTTCTCCTGTAACCTTGAGCTGAACAATGCCTTATGAATGAACCTGGTAGAAAGAAACTTACTACAGAGCCACACCTGTGGGTGCAGGTGTGGCTCTGTAGTAAGAAGCTTGCTTCCCAACCACATGATTCTAGGTTTAGTCCCACAGTGTGGCATCTTGGGCACATTTTCTCGACTATAGCCTTGAGCTGACCAAAGCTTGTGAGTGAATTAGTAGTTGGAAACTGAAAGAAGCCTGTCATATATATATATATATATAAAAACCAGCTTAGAGAAGAAGAAGAAATGAAACAAAACCAAATGAATCGAATTGAATCGACACGAAGGCGCTCAGTCATACAATAGTGTAATAAATAAAATATATGCATACATACAAACATATATGTATGTACCTACATCTACATGTATATATACATGCATATATAAATATATATACGTGTGTAAAGGACACCACAAATAGACGTAGAACTCAACGAGAAACGAAAACGTAAAAACAGCATGGAACGGACCATTCCTTTAACAACGAAAAAACAGAGTACAAGACAACTACATAAGGAAAAATCCCCTTCATCAGCTGTCCCTAGTTCAACTCCAGCATGTTTTGAAGGTGAGGACAGAACACGTCTCGTCGAACCAGTCCTTCCTGCGAAAGAATTAAATAAAATTACTTTGCAGAGGGGTAAAAACAAGGAAAAAGAATGTGACAAAAACAGGACGTAAAAACAATACAATTAAAAACAAATACGAAATAAAAATACAATTACAAAAAATACAGTATTAGAAGGAATAGAAACAGGACAGGAAAACAAATAAAGAGGGCCTATAAACCTAGATGGGGAAAAAAATTTTTTTTTCACGAGCGCAGGAAGAAACATGTTTACTTGAATAAGGCCGCCAGTGAAAGGAAGTTCGTAGACCCGGCTGTGAGAGAGATGAGGAGGAGTGAGAGAGAGAGATAGAGAGGAAGGAAGCAAAAGAGGGTGAAAGAAAGAGAGAAGAAGGAGTTATAGAGTTTCGCGTCATAATTATATATAAAAACCAGCTTAGAGAAGAAGAAGAAACAAAACCAAACCAAACGAATCGAATCAAATTGACGCGAAGGCGCTCAGTCATACATATATATAATCATTATCATCATTTAACATCTTCTACAGCTGGATGCCCTTCCTAACACCAACCACTCCGAGAGTTTAGTGGGTGCTTTTTATGTGCCACCAGCTTGGGAGCCACTCGGGCAGCACTAGCAATGACTACACAAACGGTGCTTTTTATGTGTCACTGACACGGGAGCCAGTCAAGCAGCACTGGCAACAGCCATGCTCTAACAGTGCTTTTTACAGGCCATTGGCATAAGACCAGTCAGGCGGCACTGGTATCAACCACACTCGAATGGTGTATTTATGTGTCATTGGCATGGGTGCCAGTCAGGTGGTACTGGCATTGGCCACGACAAAGACTTCACTTGATTCAACAGGTCTTCGCAAGCACAGTTTATTGCCTGATGATTGAAGGGCACTCTTAAATGGGCCAGTTACGCTGTACTTGCATAAGCCATGGTTACAGTCTCACATGCAACCATGTATTTCGGGTTCCATACCATTGCATAACACCCTGAGCAAGTGTGTTCTAATATGACTCTAGGCTGACCAATACCTTGTGAGTGAATTTGGTAAACAGAAACTGTGTGGAAGCTTGTCATATATATATATATACATACACACACACACACACACACACACACACATATATATAAGAGAGAACAAGGTGTACGTTATGCCGCAATAATTTATGTATAAAAATATATATAAAAATACAAAATGGGACAAGAACGCAAGACGTTAAAATAGACAACACAAAAAACACGGACGGGTCATTCGAAGCCTCTAATCTTCAGTCAAGAACCGGATCATCATAGCAATTTCAGCTGATTAATCTTGAAAGGTACTCTTAATCAGCCAAAATTGTGAGGATGATCCGGTTCTTGACTGAAGATTAGAGGCTTCGAATGACCCGTCCGTTTTTTTGTGTTGTCTATTTTAACGTCTTGCGTTCTTGTCCCATTTTGTATTTTTATATATATTTTTTATACATATATATTTTTATATATATATATATATACACATACACATGTATGCATGTGTGCGAGAGAGAGTGTGTGTTGTGTGTGTTTGTATTTGTTTGTTTCCCCACTGCCACTACTTGACAACTGGTGTTGGTTTGTTTACATCTCTGTAACTTAGCAGTTTGGCAAAAGAGATCAATAGAATATGTACCAGGCTTTAGAATAACTACTGGAATTAAGGTTAGGAATCCCCATCAAGGCAGCATATCAGCATAGCCACAGTTCAATAATTAAATGAAAAAACAGTGAAAAAATATATATGACCACCCCACTCATTAATCGGGGTGTTTTTCTCAGTTTTGGTGAATCAGTCATAACACAATGATTGTTTACCTGGAAGGGTTTCCATGAATGTGTAGATGTTGTACAGTAGAGTAGTGGTTCTCAAACTGACAAATACCTATTTCTTTACTACCCACAAGGGGCTAACCACAGAGGGGACAAACAAGGACAGACAAATGGATTAAGTCGATTACATCGACCCCAGTGTATAACTGGTACTTAATTTATCGACCCCGAAAGGATGAAAGGCAAAGTCGACCTCGGCGGAATTTGAACTCAGAACGTAATGGCAGACGAAATACGGCTACGCATTTTGCCCAGTGTGCTAACGTTTCTGCCAGCTCGCCGCCTTGTCGCCTGACAAATACCAGTTTTCCCTACCCTCTCATGCAAAAATATTATTGAAAATATGTTGCTTCTCTTACTGTATTTATAAGAAGAGAAAATAGAGTTTGCGTTTGTATAATTTTTCTTTCTTTGCCATAATATTGAACAAGTTTAAAACCATTGTAGCCCTTTAACTGTGAAATTAAATTTCATGGTTATTCCAATAATGATGTTAAATATATACCGAAAATAGAATTGATATTTTCTGTAAGTTACTTTGCCTCAATAAACTTGAGATATCTCAGCAAAAGATAGTTAAGGGTAATGAAATTTTCAGTGGATATATCTGATCTTTACAGTAAAAGGGTTAATTTTATTAAGTATTGCAATTTGTTCACCTTCTTTACAATGCTCACAGCACTCCACTACTATGAGAAACACTACTGCAGAATTTAGAGCAGTGATTAAATTAAGCTGCCAGCTACAATCTATTGGGTTGTCCGGAAAGTTCGTGCCAATTTTTAAAGGAAAGAAAAAGGTCAATAAATACTTGCCATTACATTTTTAATCAACCAAATATGAACCATTTTGTTGCACAATGAGTCTCTAGCTTTTCTTTAACTTGAAAATACCCTCTTCCCAGAATTGGGGTGGTTTCATGGCAAATAATTCATCAAGGTATCTTTTTACATCATCCAAGGAATTGAAATTTTTACCATTAAGACTATTCTGCAGAGACCTGAATAAGTGGAAATCCGAAGGAGCAATATCTGGTGAATATGGAGGGTTGAGTAACACATCCCAGCCAAGCTGCAGCAATTTTTGTCTGGTTCCCAAAGCATCTAGTGCCGAAAATGAACGTTCTTATCTTCCATTTTAAAGGGTTACAGAATTAACACAGGTTATAGGAACATAAACCTTCTTCCATGAAAAGATAGCTTAAACTGTGCTCTAAATGGAGGTGTAGTCAAATCCTATTTTATGGACTCAACCATGTTCTAAAATAAGTCGAAAGTAAGCTACTATAAATTGGCATGAACTTTCCAGACAACCCAATAGAATAGACAACTAAAGTATCCTGTAACATGGAGGTATTTACTTTGGATAAATGACAACCCACCTTTAACTGTTTTCTCAATGAATGTGTCAGAACTGAAGGTAGTAGGCTGAATTGAGATATAATCTTCTTCCCAACTCTTCCTGTCCACCCTTATATGATGTGGGGTAGCCATGTGTATTTCCTATAGCAAGACACTTTTGCTTATTCTGCTATCATACTTTAACCACCTAACACCTGGTATAAAGCCACCTACCCCTCTCAAAAACTCCTCCTCCTTAGTCAAGGGGGCTTTTTACTTGTTCTTTTTCTGTCTTGCAAGTTACTCGGCAACCTTACTAGTGCTAGTGGCATGAAAAAAAACTGCACCCAGTGCACTCTGTAAAGTGATTGGCATTAGGAAGGGTATCCAATGAAGAAAGCATGCCCTAGCTGACATTGGAGCTAAATGCAACCTGCAGCTTTTTGGGTCCTTCCAAACTGTCCTGCTCCTGCCAGCATAGATATCAAACATTAAATGATGATGACGATGACAACAATGATGACAAGAGCAAAATGGTTATTAAGTGAAAGGGGCAATTGCCCATTGACCATAGATTCTGCATTCACACTTTACTACTTCAGTTATTCTGTTCTGCCCTGGAGTAAGGCCTTTAATTCTGTTGGCTCCAGCTCACCAGCCTGACAGAAATATTGTTCCACCTTCCACTTTAGTTCAAGTTCAGTAGTTTTGAGTAGGAAGGACACCATCCAGCTGTTGAAAACAAATGTTTCAGCAAATAAACCATCTCATCTATGGCAAAATGGAAAATTGGGGTTTAAACATGGCTGTGTGGTTAAGAAATTCACTTTACATTCACTTGGCTCCAGGTTTGATCTCACTGGAAATAGTTGCTAAATCTCCCTCAAATCACAGTTTGCTGTCTTTGTAGAAATGACAAATTAGATCCTTAAATCCTTAAATTCTTAAAAAATGTTTCAGTCCGAAAGCTGCGACCATGCTGGGGCACCACTGTTGAATGTGCTACACTAGTATGTGAAACCATCTCTGATATGTGGCACTTGGTCAACAAGGGAGTTTGATGCCACTGCCCACATCTGTGTTTCCTGCCGAGAGGTAGGTTCATCTGGAACACCTGACAAGAAGAGATCCAGTTTAGTTTTAAAGAAACCCACATCCACACCATGCAGGTCTCTCAGGCATTTAGGAAGGATATTTAGATAATGAAGATCTAGATACAATATGACTTAATAAAGACAGGATGATCATGGCTGGAACATTTTCGACCATAGGTCTTCACCATTAGGGCCAGCCCAGGGCTAAACAACAACTATCTTTGATATTGATTACACCTCTTCATAATCTTTTTCCATCAGGAATTTTTATTGCATTCCTTCTGACCCACTGACTGTGAAATGAAATTGCTAAAAATTCAATAAATTAGCTCTTCTTTTCCATTTTACTCAATTCTTTGAGGTTGTATTTTTTTGGTAATAAACACCATCTCTCTCTATAAAGTATGTCTTTTCCCCCCTCTTAATGTGCTATTTTTGCCTTGTAGCTGCAAAGGTTTCTGGTATTTTTCTTGTTTTTCTGCATCAGTTTGAGGAGCCAATGACTACTTCATTTGTAAGCATTCCCAGACTGAACGTGGATGCTGTTTAATTTGAATTTATGCAGATTTGTATCTGTAGGAAAAATATAGCAGGGAGAGAATTCCACTGTATTTATGTTCTGAGAGGGAATGAACATGCAAAGTGTTTAGTGCTTGCTTGCTTCATGCTCTTGCTTGATGAGGCTGTAGTCATCTCAGGTTAGTGGCCCCAGAGATGTCATCATGCATAGAACTGACTAGGTTCACTAGTGATCTCCATCACTGGCGGTCCCATGCCAGCTCCTCTGCATCCTTCAAGG
The DNA here is from genome assembly GCF_006345805.1 of Octopus sinensis. Classification (NCBI taxonomy): domain Eukaryota; kingdom Metazoa; phylum Mollusca; class Cephalopoda; order Octopoda; family Octopodidae; genus Octopus; species Octopus sinensis. Next base: position 2,372,966 of record NC_043000.1, read on the forward strand.
TGATGTTGAGCCTCTGGAGATCTTCCCCAATCATGTCCAGCCATCTGGTGCAGAACCTGTCACAAGGCCTCTTCCAGCCTGCAGCTGCTGAGCTAAATTACAACCGCTTTGTGCAGGGTACCAGAAATGAGACAAGTGTACCAGGAGAACCTCGGTTAAGAGAGTACACATTTAGCTAGTATAAAGAAGTAATGGTCAGTGTAGAAGCAGTAGAAGAGATAGAGATAGGAAACCTTATATCTGATGGTTAAAGGTTGTACTGTGCAGATGAGATAGCTTTGACAATTAGTCAGGCAGATTTCTTTTTGATTTGGTCTGAGATGTTTCTCTATGTAGCACCAATACTGTCTCACATGTTTGGACAGTACTCTAGTGTGGGTTTTCCTTAATTTTGCAGATAGTCAACAACAGCAGCAGATAAGGACACTTTTTTTTTATGGACTCTTAAAAGAAGAAACCTAGACTTTTGTATTTAGATTTGGCAATATATTTGTGTGTGATTGCCATTAGAGATTTCCTGATATTGTTGATAGACTAATTGTGAGTGAGTTGTGTCATTCATCTCAACCAACACATATCAGTGAAATAGCTGGCATTAAATACGACTTAACAATATTTATTGGTTATTTTTGTCCACCAAATGTTGTTTGCGTAAAGCTACATCCTCTGGAGTCCAACCAAACCGTTGCCTAGCAACACTGGCCACTATATGTACTTTCATCAGTTGGCTTTATAGATTAATATTAAGTGTCTGCTGCCAGTTATTAACCACTTAGTATTATGAGATTAATATGTAGTGAAGAAATATTGTTTAGCAGGCAGGAAACTGATTGATATTTATTTCCCTACAGATTTCTTTCTACATTAATCTTTGGTCAATTTTCTACTGTTTCGGACAAAACATGAAATTCGTGTTGATCTAATGAAAATATTCATAATGTCGGATTCTTTACCTTCATTGATCAGTGCCAGACGTTTGGATTAGTGGTAAAGTGTGTGGTCAGACAGCAGCCATGTGGTCTTTTGCAAAGTGTGTGGTTTGTTAGTAATTCTGTGTTGCTGATAAAGTTATGTGGACAGACTATCGAAAGCAGAGGATTCGTAGTGACTAAAAAGTGTGTACGATATACCATTGATGTGATATCATGTGGCAGTGAAGGTAGAGAACCTTGGAGCGACTACAAAGGTTGGCATGCTGTCGGTATTATGTTGTGTGATAGTGAAGATAGAGAAACTTGTAGTGACTGAAGGGCCCATATGCTGTGACAGTAGTGTGATATCATGTGGGCCTGGCTATTAGTGTGTTAGGTCACAGTCATAAGGTTGTGGGTTCAATTTTGTTGTAAGCATAGTACTTATTCTATCAGTATGTTTTGCCGAACCGCTAAGTTTACAAGGACGTAAACACACCAACATCAGTTGTCAAGCAATGGTGGGGGGACAAACACAGACACAGAAACACACACACATAAGTATATAGATACATATATATATATACATATATATATATACACACATACAATGGGCTTCTTTCAGTCTCCATGTACCAAATCCACTTACAAGGCTTTGGTTGGCCCCAAGGCTATAGTAGAAGACATTTGCTCAAAGTGCCATGCAATGGAACATATATGCTTCATATCTGTATAACAAGTTTCCAACCTCATTAAGCCATAACTATTTACAAAATGGTGAAAAGAAAGAGAAAAAGCAAATGGAAATTACATCTAACCTCTATAACATTGTCTATCAAGGAAGTAAGTAAGATAACATGCATTATCCCAAGTAAGTAAAATAATTTCAGTTGGACAGGGACGTGAATGTGAGAATGGAAGCATATTTAACTTCCTAACACCAACCATTCCGAGAGTGTAATGGGGGCTTTTACGTGCCACTGGCATTGGTGCCATTTGTGTGACACCAGTATCTACCACAACTGCAATTTTGCTTGGCTTGATGAATCTTCTTCTCAAACATGACATGATGCCAATGGTCTTGGTCATTGCCTCCGTGAGGCCCAACTCTTGAAAGGAATGCAACCACTTTTCCTCCGAGAGGCCCAGCGCTCAAAAGGAACTCAGCCACCTTGCCTCCATGAGGCCCAACACTTGAAAAGAACTCTGCCACTTTGCCTCCGTTATACTAATTGATAAAATATTGGTTTCAAATTTTGGCACAAGGTCAGCAATTTTCAGGGAGGGGCAATTTGATTGCATCAGCCCCAGTGCTCAATTGGTACTTATTTTATTGAACCTGAAAGGATGAAAGGTAAAGTCAACCTCAGCAGAATTTGAACTCAGAACATAAAGATGAATGAAACGCTGCAAGGCAATTTGCCTGGCATGATAATGATTCTGTCAGCTCACTGCCTTACTAATAAATAGAATATTAGAAACATATCTTTATTTAAAAGAATGCGAAATTAATGCATGAAAATAAAAAGAAGAGATCAGCTGATCACCAGAACTAATTTTCATTTGTCTCTCCTGTCTCTCATTTTCATCTGTCTCCCCAACAAGTTCTCATGTATAAAAGAAAGACTATTCTTTGAATTTAGAACCTGTGGAAGAAAATAAGGGACTAAATCAGAAGTGATCCTCATTAGCCAATGAGAGGGAGAAAGACGAACAATTTGAGGGGAATGTTTTATGTGGTCCTAGTTTGCATTCTTTAATTAAACCTCCTTAAAGCAGACATTTATCAAGTATTGGTTGATTATCAATCATAAAAGATTCAGATATTCTATGTTCTAGTCTAATACATGTGCAGCTGTGTATGGCATAAATTAAACTTGTTTGTCACCAAATTTATTAGAAATCTCAACCATAGCATCTAGATAATTAATCTTTATAAACAGCCTTGCCACTTCAGCTCACCTTTGAATCCCTAAGATAATCTTGAAAGGCAAAAAGTGGAAAAAAAAAAACCTATTATCAAGAATGAAAATATCTATGTATCTGTAACAACCACTAAGTTACCTAACTAAACCTTACTTTTTCTGTTTCTAAAAATCACTAAGGAAACTAAACTCTCATGAAACCAAGTGTATATCAGCTAACAAATGACTTTAGCTATCCCCCATCAGAGAAATGTCTATAACTACTCTAAATATCTTGTCCACAAACAAAACATATGCATTATCTGTGACAAACTTAACCAATTCTTTTAACTTATATTTTATTTTTTCAATTAGTATTTTTTCAATTTGTAAACCTATTATATCTTAGATTTGACATAAAGTACAATACATACTTTATGTCAAATCTCAGATACTTAAATTTATCTCCATACATCATATCCATTTAGATTAATAGATCCGATGTATAGAAGTGAATTTAAGTATGTATTGTGCTTTATGTCAAATTTCAGATACAATAGGTTTACTAATTTAAAAAATAAAAGGTAAGTTTTAATTTACAGATCTATAACAACCACTAAGTTGCCTAACTTAACCTTACTTCTGTTTCCAAAAACGTCTAAGAAAACCAAGCTACTCACAGTTTTTAATCATAAATTGCGTACTGTGTAGGAAAAATCTCTTATATGTTTATCTTAACTACTTCATATCCCTAAGTTTTTTTCCAGACCTTTTATGTTAGATGTAATGCTCCACAATAAACTAACTCCAAATGGCTTTACAGTACCTAACAGAAGCTGTTTTAATCACACTTAATGCTTCATTAACTGAAGTTGCTATCAGTTTATTTGTACTTTTCCTTGCTCCAGATATAAACTTATTTTTATGAGTTTTTGTTTTTGTGTAAATTAAGGTATCCAAAATAATTTAGGAAAGCAATGGTTTGTATCCTCTGCACGTTTACCCATTTAACTCTCCTATTTTAAGCCTTAATCTTTCTACCAGTGCTTTGACCTTCACTGCAATGAATTCATGTTACATTACCACAAAAATTGTCTGTTGTTACTGCTAGTTCTCTTGCTTAACAACATTACATGACAGTTCCTGTATACAACTACAAAATTACCCACCATTTTATCTGCCAACACTAGACCATGCCTTTTTTTTTTATCTCACTTAAGTAGTGTCTTCCTTCTTTTTTATCAAGATCTGTCTTCCTAATTCTTTTTACTCACTCACTCACTCACTCTGTAGCAGCTCACTCGTAAAAGGGAACACTATATTTAGTGGTATATCACTGACACAACATAGATTCGATTTGTGGTTTAAAATAACTGAGTCGGGCTGGCACATCACACTTTCACAATACATTCATTTGAATAAGGTTTACTGCTAAGCTGATACTTGCTACTTTCCCTTTGAAAATATATTTGTTGCTTCACTACCTATTTCAAAATTGAAGAAGATATTTGCTTTGCTCTTTCTTACTTTGATACAAGCTGCACAATCTTCTTTGACAGTCAAATGCACAGGGATTTAACTGTCAATGAAGATATATATTTACTCTTAAATCTAACCAAGAGAAACTAGTGCATGTTTCACTTTAGGCAATGGATGGCCCTTTCAGAACTGTTCCCACTCTATTTTATCAACATAATATAAATCCTGTTCCTATTGTATCTGAAAAATTTTAGAATTTATCTTCTCATTTATGTATTAAGTGGAAAAGGCAAAACACTTTGTAAGTTCTTATTTGAAGATTTGGTAGAATTTGCAAAAGAAAATAGATTGCAACCGGGTCCCCAAACCATAATGACAGATTTGGAATTGGATGGACTCAAGGCTTTTAAAAGTAAATTTCAAGGTATTATTAGTAAAGTTTGTTTCATTCCACTTATGCCAATGCATTTTGCCAGAAACTTCAGATGAATGAATTGAACATGCAATATAACAACATTTCAATTTCAATTTAAAACTGTCATTTGCTTGATTGCTATTCTTTCCATGTCATGAAATTCAAGTAACTTTTAATGAATTGAAGCTTCCTTTCCCTGAAGGAACCATAGAAATTACTGACTGGTTCAAAAATAATTGTCTGCTTGGTGAGATGAGACACTTGCATCATGGTGTTGTTTACTCACCAATATTAGAGGCACTAGATTTGTGATTTTGATATGAGGGTTTGCAGAATGGATTCTACATACTCAAAACAACATAGCACAGAAGATAAAAAAAAATTAGTAGACTGTTCTGGTTGGTATTTATCAAATCTTAGAAGAATTTTAAAAAAGCAGAGTGCTATATTGAAATTAAATTGAAATATTCTCCAAGAGTGCCAAGCTCTAAAACAAGGTGCAATTCATAATCATGAATGTTAAACAGCTCTTACAGACTTGGGTCTTAGATCTGTCATAAGCCTACATGTTCATTATACCAGAGCTTATTGCAGTTTCTGTGACATACAAGTAACTAAGAATACAATATTTTTCCTGATCAGGATACCAATCCATCACTGCTACTGGTACTAATTTTTGACTAAGTGGTCTGGAGTAACATGAAAGGAATTGTTTTTCTCAAGAATTTAATGTGCTACCTGGCCTCGAAATTGAAACCACAATGTTATGATCATGAGTCCAACATCCTTACTACTAGACCACATGTTGCACATAGACTATCTCCCTGCAATGTGTTCTTATATGTTACTTCCATAACATCCCATTCCCCACTTTCACCTTTAAAACTAAATAAATGTCCTATAAGAATTTTTGTTTTTATATAATTATTTTCTCCAGAAATACGTTTCCTGGATTTTATCCTTTCGGGATTGCAATTTATGGGATTTCAAATTTTAAGGATTCTGATCTTTTGGGATTTCAACATTTGAGATTTCAACATTTTCAGGCATTCAGAATTATAACCTAAACTCATTGCACGTGTGTGTATACACCAGCGTGTCTCAGTACATATGTGGGCCATCATTTTATATCTGCTTTTCCATGCTTGCATGGGCTGGATGGGTCTTTTCCAGCACAGCATTTTAGCTCTTATTGCAGTTCCTAGACATCTCCTTTGTGAGATTTAACCTCTTGAGATGAACTTTCACCATTTCTTTCCATGCCTTCCTCAATCTTCTTTTGCATTTTCCATCCACTTGGAATGCTTTCTATATATATATATATATATATATATATATATATTTATTTTATAGAAGGAGCTCCTTCTATAAAATAAATTAATTTACTCTGCTATGTATTGAGTACCTTATTTACTGTGGTTAACCCCAACTCAACCCGGGACCTACATATATATATATATATGTAGTTACCTGCATCACCTTACTAGCACTTGTGCAGGTGGCACATGAAAAAAAACATTCAAGCGAGGTTGTTGCCAGTGCCGCTGGACTGGCTCCTGTGCAGGTGGCACATAAAAAGCACCATTTGAGCGTGGCCATTGCCAGTACCACCAAACTGGCCCTCGTGCCAGTGGCATGTAAAGGCACCCACTACACTCTCGGAGTGATTGGCGTTAGGAAGAGCATCCAGCAGTAGAAACTCTGCCGGATCAGATTGGAGTCTGGTTCGCCAGACCTCAGTCAAATCGTCCAACTCATGCTAGCATGGAAAGCGGACGTCAAACGATGATGATTTTACCTGTCATCTTTCATATACGTCACATGTCCATACCAACATTTTCTTCTGTCTTTCACACAACATTTGATAACTCTCATACCCAGTTTTTCTCAGCTCATTTTTGTCTTGTTGTTCAGACACATTTCTATTATACATCCAAGTGACCTTGCTCAACTCATTTCTTTCCCAACCACTCAACTTCGTCATGCATTTTTCATGTTTTGCTATCATCATCATCATCATCATCATCATCTAATGTATGTTTTCCATGCTGGTATGGGTTGGATAGCTTGACTGGAGCTGGTGAGGTCAGGAGCTGCACCAGGTTCCATAGTCTATTTTTAGCTTGGTTTCCACTGTTGGATGCCATTCTTAATGTCAATCACTTTACAGAATGTACTGGGTGCTTTTTACATGGCACCATTCACTAACGCACTTTGTACACAAGCACCTTACAGTTTGGCCTTCACCCAGAGAAAAATATCCCTTTGTTGCCAGCAGCGACAATAAATCCCTGAAGTTTTTCTTCTCTTTTATTATTCTGATTACTGTGTTTGAAATTGGAATCAAATTCAATGACTGGCATCCGTGCTAGTGGAGCGCTAAGAGTACCATACGAGCATGATTATTGTCAGTGCAACAAGCTGGCCTCCGTACTTATGGCATGTAGAAAGCTTCATTCGAGCATGATCGTTACCAGCATCGCCTTACTGGCACTTGTGCTGGTGGCACATGAAAAGACATTTGAGCGAGGTCGTTGCCAGTGCCACTGGACTGGCTCCTGTGCAGGTGGCACATAAAAGCACCCACTACACTCTCGGAGTGGTTAGCGCTAGGAAGGGCATCCAGCTGTAGAAACTCTGCCAGATCAGACTGGTGTCTGATGCAGCCATCTGGTTTGCCAGTCCTCAGTCAAATCGTTCAACCCATGCTAGCATGGAAAGCGGACGTTAGACGACGATGATGATGATGATGTTTGTAGAACACTCACCTTCACTACTGCTTAAGTCATCTTCGTGACAAAAGCTGTCAACTACTTATTGGGAAATTTTCAAGAATATCAAAGAATTCACTCCGTGGAAACTCTTCTAACTACTCCCGTGTATCTGCTATACACTAAGTCCTTCTTCTCTATTTGTCCACTTGTGATCCCACTGTATCTCTTCTGCACCCATAGTTTACATTGAGTACAAAGCATAAATTCTTACTTGGCTGTGTGGTAAGAAGTTTGCTTCTGAAGCACATGGCCTTAGGTTCAGTCCTATTGCATAACACCTTGGGCAAGTGTTTTCTCCTATAGCCCTAAGATGACCAAAGCTTAGTAAATGGATTTGGTTTATGGAAATTGAAAGCAGTCCATTATATGAACATGTGTGTGTCTGTCCCCTTGCCTTGACTTCATGTGATAGTTGTAAAAACCAGTGTCTTCACCATACAGGTCATGTCCTTCATTTCCAATGTTCCTTCTCCCTCTTCATTTCCAATCTTCACATCTCCCTTGCCATCCTCCAGGGTAAAACCTTTTCCATTTCGTCTGTTGAGACCATGAGGTGGACCGACAAGCCTTTTTAGATATTTCTCTGCAATGAGGAAGAGAAATTAAGCAAATACACAACTACACCCACGCATTATATGTGTATATATATAATAATAATTATTAATGGATATCTTCAGTAAAATTATGTCTGGGGAAAATATTACCTTACAAAGAAACAGGTGAAGGCTGGTGACAGGAAGGACATACAAATGGAGAAAAATCCACCTCAACAAATTCCATCTAACTCATGCAAGCATAGAAAAGTAGAAGTTAAAACAACAATTATTATGATGATGACTTTTTTATGCATATAGAGAATGGCTTTTTTTCCTTAATGACAGTAGAGTTTTAAGACTTTTGTTTTTGCTAGGTCTATTCTTAGGCCTCTGTCTTGGATATTTATAATTTTTCCTTTATTTGTCGACCGATTCAGCTACGAAAATTAGGTTGTTGACATAAAGGAGTTCCTCCAGGCAACAAGTCTTGAACTCTTCTGTTATGATCTGAAGAACTATAATAAACAAGAGGAGGCTGAGAAATGAGTTGTGGTGGGTATCCATATGCATATGCATACACTGCGACATGTGTGTGTATTTCTCTCTCTCTCTCTTTGTATAGAAGGACATATGCATGCACACACATATATAAATGCAACAGATAGTCACACAGTAATATACCTATACAGAAATATATATATATATATATATATATATATATATGCACACACAAATACAGGTATACACACAGAGACATGTCAGAATACACATATGTGTTTACATACACATATCTGTGGAAGCACACTGGTCCATGCACACACACACACACACACACGATTCAAATAATTAGGTGCTAATTAATCTATAATTATCAGAAGTCTGTCTGTGCAGCTTGTTGATGAGAATATTTCTGATGTTGATGATGATGATGATGATGGTGGTGGTAGTGATGGTTCCAGTTGTGCAGTGGTGACATTGATATTGGCAGTGCTTCTTGTGATGGCGGCGGTGGTGGTGGTGGTGATAATGGTGAAGGTAACGGTGGTGGTTGTGGTGGTGGTGATGGTAGTCATAATCATAGTGTTATGATGGTTGCGGTGATAGTAGCAGGTGCGGTTGTAGCGATGCTAACAGTGGTAGTGGGAGAATCTTGATGATGATGATGATGATGATGGTGGTGGTGGTGACGATGGTGGCTGTGTTGGTGGTGGTGTTGATATCAGAAGTGACAGTAGTGGTTGTGGCAACAATAAAATTTGTCTGTACTGTTCAATGTGGGTTAAAGACAATTGTGGAAGGTGGAGGAGGAGGAGGAGTTGTTAATGACAACAACTTTATCAATATATGCATATCTGTGTGTATTTCTCACCTACATTTTTCTTATCTTCTTTGCCACCACTTTTGCAGTTGTCATTCCATTCTTGCATAAATTGGACGGGTTTTCTCCAATGCAGCATCTGCACCACTTGTTGCAGTTCTTTGTCATCTCTTCTATGATGTTCAACTTGAGATTACCTTTATGTCTTCTTCCAATATCTTCCTTGACTTTCCATAGAAAAGGTTGTTTTGGTCATCAATAACATTTCAATTTCTATCATCATCATCATTTAATGTCCACTTTTCCATAGTTGCTTGGGTCAGATGGATTTCTTTGAGGCAAAGAGGCAAATCTTCTACATCTGGATTCTCTTTCTGTCACCAACATTCACTTGTTTCCAAGCAAAGTAATATATTCCAATAGTTAAATACATTTTTCATGAGAGACTAGGAACAAGCAATCTTGTTTATATGATGATGATGTTCACTTACTACATTCGCATGATTGCTTAACAAGGATACACACACTAAGAGATTTATATCATCATCATCACCATCATCATCGTCACTACCACCACCACCACCACCATCATCATCATCATCGTTTAACATCCGCTTTCCATGCTAGCATGGGTTGGACGATTTGACTGAGGACTGGCGAACCAGATGGCTGCACCAAGCTCCAATCTCAATCTGGCAGAGTTTCTACAGCTTGATGCCCTTCCTAATATCAACCACTCTGAGAGTGTAGTGGGTGCTTTTACCGGCATGAGGGCCAGTCAGGTGGTACTCGCAGCGGCCATGCTCAGATGGTGTTTTTTATGTGCCACCTGCACAGGAGCCAGTCCAGTGGCACTGGCAACGACCTCACTCAAATGTATTTTCACGTGCCAGTAAGATGACGCTGGTAACAATCATGCTCGAATGGTGCTTTTTACATGCCACCGGCACAGAAGCCAGTTAGCTGCTCTGGCAACGATCACGCTTGGATGGTGCTCTTAGCACTCCACTGGCACGGATGCCAATCATTGAATTTGATTTCGATTTCACTTGCCTCAATAGGTCTTTGCAAGCAGAGTTTAATGTCCAATGAAAGAAAGGTATGCATAAGTGGGCATACACACACACATGTACATACATAAATGCAACTGGTTTCCCATTGTTTTTGTCTACCAAATCCATGCACAATGACTTGGTCAGCCCAGGGGTATATTAGAAAACACTTAAGGTGCCATGCAGAGCGACTGAACTCCAGACCACATGGTTGAAAAGCAAGCTTCTTAACCACACAGTCACTTCTGTACCTTTCTCTTAATCTTTAATAAATAAATAAATAAAAAGTGACTAAATTTTATTTCTCAACGAAATAGGTGGTGTTTTACAGATCTGTTTAATCTATGTTTAGTGAAAAAAAAAAACTATTGTTTTGACATAGCAGGAGTGGCTGTGTTGTAAGTAGCTTGCTTACCAACCACATGGTTCCGGGTTTAGTCCCACTTCGTGGCACCTTGGGCAAGTGTCTTTTACTATGGCCTCAGGCCGACCAAAGCCTTGTGAATAGATTTGGTAGACAGAAACTGAAAGAAGCCTGTCGTATATGTGTATATATGTGTGTGTTTGTTTGTGTGTGTGTATGTTTGTGCATCTGTGTTTGTCCCCATCAACATCGCTTGACAACCGATGCTGGTGTGTTTACGCTGCTGTAACTTACCGGTTTGGCAAAAGAGACCGATAGAATAAGTACTAGGCTTACAAAGAATAAGTCCTGGGGTCGATTTGCTCCAACATGGCCACAGTCAAATGACTGAAACAAGTAAAAGAGTAAAAGAGTAACTAAATAGGTGGTGTTTTACTGATCTGTCCAATCTATGTTTAATGAAAAAAAATCTATTGTTTTGACATAGCATTGGGCAAGATGCCCTTATATTTTATCACATCCCTTTCCATTCTGGCTCTTATTCTATATTACATCTTTATAATGGTAATACAATAACTACTGGTAAAGTACTGTTAGTGGGGGATGATTGAATCAGCCACAGCCTCCCTCAAAATGCCTTGTTTTGCGACTATTTTAGAAGTTATTATTATTAATTCTATAAAGTTTGGGGTCACTACTTCTCTTGTAACTAAATAAAAAGTTATATTTAACCTATTCAAAATATTTTCATAAGTTTGCCCTAAATGTCCATGCTTGTTTTCAGACTTTTAATTTGCCTTTGTTTCTTATATTCTAAATAATGTAAAGCTTTCCTTTCATAAGTCTCAATTTACTCTGGAGGTTGAAAAAAAATTGAGAATGTGTATCATACTAGCAGTATCGCCCGGCGTTGCTCGGGTTTGTAAGGGAAATAACTATATAAGCATTTTTAGAGATGTAAAGTATAATAGCCATCTCAGTATGGCTAACCACAAAGGGGGGGGGTGTTACTGTAGCTTTTTACGTTCTGAGATTTAATAATAAATTTTTAGAGAGTTACTTCCCTTATATATGCCAAAAATGCATTAAAAATGGGAAAAATTTATGGTAAATTTTTTAAAAATTGTAGACTCACCGTAGACACGCGCTAATACCCAGAAGGGCTCGATATGAATCACGACTATAAGATACCCGGTTTTGGTTAAACTGCACCGCAAAATGTGGGAGTAGTTAGGAATCTAAATCGTAGGAGACAGACAGACACACAACCTTACTTTTATATTTTATTTATTTATTTTATTTTATCTAGTTTCAGCTCACGAGCTGTGGCCATGCTGGGGCGCCAGGGAAATATGCATGGATGTTTTGTGTATCATTTGTGATACACAGGACAAGCAAAAGGTTAAGGTTGCAGATGACAGGAGTGATATAGGGTACCAAAAACAGGATATTTTGCAATAATTAGTCGCTTGTAATGTGACGAGCTGGCAAAATCATTAACATGCTGGGCAAAATGCTTAGTAGCATTTCATCCACCTTTATGTACTGAGTTCAAATTCTGCTGAAATTAACTCTACCTTTCTTCCTTTCAGGGTCAGTAAAATAAAAACCAGTTGAGTGCTTACATCAATGTAATTTGGCTTGCCCTTACCATGACATTGCTAGTCTTGTGCCTAAATTTGAAACCAGTATTTAGTTGCTTGTGTTTATTTTCTGAGTTTGATTCCTGTTGAGGTCTACTTTGCCTTTCATCCCGTCATGGTCAGTATAATTAAAATAAATAAAAAATAAATGCACCCTTTTAAAGCCTAGCCAGGCTCATGGGCCCGGTTTTCTGGTTTCAATGGCGTATATGTTCCCCAGCTGCATGGGACGCCAGTCCATCGCAGCGTTACTCATTTTTGCCAGCTGAGTGGACTGGAGCAACATGAAATGAAGTGTTTTGCTCAAGAACACAACGCATCGCCCGGTCCAGGAATTGAAACCACAATCTTACAATCATGAGTCCAACACCCTAACCACTAAGCCACACGCCTCCACGGTCAGTATAATTAGTACCAGATTATATATATTGTGGTTGATATTATAGTCATTGGTGAGTTAGCAGGATTGTTGGAACATCAAACAAAATGCCTGTGGTACTTAGTTAAGTATCTTTATGTACTGAGTTCAAATCCTGCCAAGATCATTTACCTTTCAGCCTTCAAGGGTTGTTGAAATAAAATACCAATTATTTACTGGGAGCCCACTTATGCATACCTTTCCTTCATTGGACACTAAACTTTGCTTGTGAAGACCTGTTGAGGCAAGTGAAATCAGAATCAAATTCAATGACTGGTATCCGTGCTAGTGGAGCGTTAAAAGCACCATCTGAGTGTGATCATTGCCAGAGTGGCTAACTGGCTTCTGTGCTGGTAGCATGTAAAAAGCACCATTCGAGCGTGATCGTTACCAGCGTTGCCTTACTGACACTTGAAAAAACACCATTTGAGCATGGCCATTGCCAGTACCTCCTGACTGGCCCTTGTGCTGGTGGCACATAAAAGCACCCACTACACTCTCGGAGTGGTTGGCATTAGGAAGGGCATCCAACTGTAGAAACTCTGCCAGATCAGATTGGAGCTTGGTGTAGCCATTTGGTTCGCCAGTCCTCAGTCAAATTGTCCAACCCATGCTAGCATGGAAAGCAGACATTAAACGATGATGATGTTGATTTGTATCTGTATAATGCATTCTAGATATGAATGAAATTATAATAGAAAAGGCTGTAAATTTGGGTCCTTGTGCTGAAAAGTTAGAAATCATCGTCATTATTATTAATTACGGTGGTGAGCTGGCAGAATTGTTAGCACAGCAGACAAAATATTTAGTGGCATTTTGTATGTCTTTACATTCTAAGTTCAAATTCCGCCGAGAATTACTTAACCTTTCATCCTTTTGGGGTTGATAAAATAAATACTAGTTGAGCACTAGGGTTGATTTAATCGATTTAAGCCCTCCCCATAAACTGCTGGCCTTGTGTCAAAATTTGAAACTATTATTATTATTATTATTATTATTATTATTATTATTATTATTATTATTATTATTATTATTATCCTTTGCCTTTCATCCTTTCAGGGTCAATAAAATAAGCACAAGTTGAAGTGCTGGGGTCGATGTAATTGGCTTAACCTTCCTTCCCCAAATTGCTTGCTTTGTGTCAAAATTTGAAATCATTATTGTCATCATCATCATCATCATCAACATCAATAACACTCATGGGATTTTGCTGACTGAATTACTAGATTCTTGAAAGTTAAATATGAAACTGCCAAATTTGATCATACACTTAAATCATGTCTTCATGAACCAAAGCTAACTACATCTTCTCACCTTGACAACAAGCAGAGGTCATGGATGGAAAAAAAAAATTTTCTTAGATGTCACCATCGTTAACCAGAACTTTTTGAAGTTCCAATTAGCCTTCTATTATGTTAAGCCGAAAAGAAAAACAAGATTTCCATCTGTAAAAGAAGCAAAGAGATAAAATGTACAACATTTGTGAAGCGATGATTATAATGAACAGAAATAGAAATAATTTCAGAAGATGTTTCGTAATTCACTTTCTCAGTGAAATTCGGGATTCTGAGCTGTTACATATTTTTACTAATCTTACTTTTAGCCAACATTAAAATAAATCTGAAGAAATCTTATTTGCAGCTGTTAAAAATAGCTCTTTATGTATTCACTGCAGGTTTTTATGCAAGGGCTGCAACTGGCACAGATCAACACAGCTAATTGGTAACCTATAGAAATCGTAGAACATTGCAGCATTGCAGGCGTAATGTGGTTTCTTATATCAAACAGTGATTACAGAAAAAGGAAGTGTGGGTAAAATATATTTGAAATATAAACCAAAAGGGGAATAAAAAAAAAACCTTCAAATAAATCTGAACTCTGAAAGATCATTTGCTATGTTAGTGATATCTACTGGTGATTTATGCATTAAATGTGGTAACACCTGAGGTGAATATTCAAGTAAGGAGGCCATCTTATGCTGAAGTAATACTTATTATTAAAGTGGGATTCTGCAAAGATGCTGCATATTTCATATGAGTAATTCAGCAGTGAATAATTCCCATAGCAATTCATTGCACCCAACACATCATAATTCTTACGACTCCTTGTAGCTCCCAGTGAAAATATTCAAATATAACCTGTGTTTTTTACTGGAATACACATTTTTCCCAGCAAGTTTTACTTTTAACAGTAGTGATTACTTTCTAACATAACCTATAGTTTTCACAGCAGTATATAGTTACCTCAATAAGTTATTGCAAACTTTCATTCCCACAATAATATGTAATAAATAATAGAAAATAATAGAAAACCTTATGGTCCTTTTAAAGGTGCATGGCTTAGTGGTTAGGGTGTTGTACTCCTAATCACCAGATCATGGGTTCAGTTTCTGGACCAGGCAGCATGCTGTGTTCTTGAGCAAAACATTTCAACATTATTCTAGTGCTATTTGGGGACCAGCATGTCAGAGAATAAACCCAAGATTTCCTCTGTATGTCATTAAGCGCAACTAAAAGAGGTTGAGCTGGGATTTGCACTCTGACCTCATAAAACCCTCACCAGCAACGATGACCCATAACAGACCCATGTGTTGGAGAGATGCCACCTGAGTGGGACAAAGGTTTCGTCTGCCAGGAGTAGTAGGGAATCACCAACAAATGGTGAATGTAGTAATGTGCTATCACAGTGCATGTCCCCATACAATTTATAGGCCTTTCAGTAACTTCTAGCAATCATTACTTCTCACTTATAATTTCTTCTGAAACATATGTAGCCAATTTGGCGCAGGAGTGGCTGTGCGGTAAGTAGCTTGCTTACCAACCACATGGTTCCGGGTTCAGTCCCACTGCATGGCATCTTGGGCAAGTGTCTTCTGCTATAGCCCCGGGCCAACCAATGCCTTGTGAGTGGATTTGGTAGACGGAAACTGAAAGAACCTGTCGTATATATGTCATGCCTCCCACACCCTCAGGGTTGGCACCCTCAACGTTGGCACTCTGAAAGGTAGGTCTGGTGAGATAGTCGAGATGCTTGAACGGAGATGTGTGGATATATGTTGCATGCAAGAAATAAGGTGGAGAGGAGGATCAGCTAGGTTCCTCACAGGCAAGGAACGCAGGTACAAGATTTTCTGGGCAGGGAACACTGACGGGGTTGGTGGCGTGGGTATACTTATTGCTGAGAAATGGGTAGATAAAGTAATTGAGGTAATCAGAGTATGTGACAGAATACTTAAGATTAGATTAGTGCTTCATCATAGTTTAGCAACCATTATATCAGCCTATGCTCCTCAGTCGGGGCTACCCGATGGACAGAAAGACCGATTCTATGACACTCTACTGCAGACTACCTCGTTGACGAACGACAGAGACCTATCTTTGTGGCTGGTGACTTCAATGGTCACGTTGGACGACATGCTGGGGGCTTCCATGGCGTACATGGAGGCTATGGCTATGGCTCCCGCAACGAGGAGGGAACCAGGCTGCTGGAGTTCTGCGATGCAAATAATCTTATGATTTGCAACACTAACTTCAGGAAACTACCAGCCACCTAGTCACTTACCAATCGGGCCAACATACCAGCCAAATTGACTACATCCTTACAAGGCAAAGGGAGAGATGGCTGCTTATAAATGCCAAAACCTTCCCAGGTGAAGAATGTACCCCACAACATAGACTGGTAGTTAGTGACTTTAGGATCAGGACTAGGAGGACAACCAGAAGACGACAATATGGAGAAGAAGGATCTGGAAGCTTAAGATCCTGCAAATGGACAGAGATTTAGGGACATATTACTTGAAGCCTCTGACGAAGTAGAAGGGGATAGAGCATCACAGGGGGTAGAAGACAGCTGGACGTTTCTAAGGGACAACCTGCTGAGAGCCACTGACCAGATCTGTGGCTGGTGCAAAGTCCCCTCTCGACCTAGAATAACGTGGTGGTGGAACAATATTGTAGACAGGGCTATTAGAGAAAAGAGACAGGCTTGGAAGGTCTGGAAAAATGGGGGTAGCAGGGGATTGTATCAGACTGCCAAAAGAGAAGCTAGGAGACAGGTTTATTTAGCCAGAGGGGAAGCAGATAAGAAAAAATTTGCCAATGTTCTGCGCCGTGAGGACCAAAGACTGGAGGTGTTTCGTGTTGCAAGACAGTGTGTGAGAGAGAATCGTGATGTGGTAGGAGAGAAGTGTGTTCGCATGGAAGATGGTTCACTTGCGCTAAATGAGGATGCAAAGAGAGAGGTTTGGAGATGCCACTATGAAAGGTTGCTGAATGAAGAAAATGAATGGGATAAAGAGAGTCTGCCGAATGTTGACCCAACAGAGGGACCAGCTAGTTGATAGTTCCGTGGTAGCTAAGGCAATTAGAAGCATGAAGACAGGGAAAGCCCCAGGCCCATCAGGAATCACTGCAGAGATGCTCAAAATGTCTGGTAGTGTCGGCTATAGCCTAGTCACCCGTATAGTTAATCAGGTGATACACAAAGGGGTCATACCCAATGACTGGTGTAGCAGTATAATAGTCAACTGCTACAAAGGTAAAGGTGATGCCCTAGATACAAATAACTACAGAGGTATCAAGCTGTTGGACCAGGTGATGAAGGTTACGGAGAGGGTCATAGCCCAACTAATTAGAGAGAGAGTTAGTTTAGATGAGATGCAGTTTGGGTTTGTGCCAGGGAAAAGTACTACTGATGCTATATTCCTGGTAAGGCAGCTGCAGGAGAAATACCTAGCCAAAGATAAGCCCCTGTACCTGGCTTTTGTTGACATGGAGAAAGCCTTCGACAGGGTCCCCCGATCCCTTATCTGGTGGCAATGAGGAAACTAGGGATAGATGAATGGTTAGTGAGAGCTGTGCGGGCCATGTACAGGGACGCCGCTAGTAGGGTGAGGGTTGGAAATGTGTACAGTGAAGAATTCCGGGTAGAGGTAGGAGTCCACCAAGGCTCAGTACTCAGCCCCCTCCTATTTATCATAGTCCTCCAGGCAATAACGGAGGAATTCAAGACAGGATGCCTTGGGAGCTCCTCTATGCTGATGACCTTGCTCTAATTGCTGAGTCGCTATCAGAACTGGAGGAGAAGTTTCAGGTGTGGAAACAAGGATTAGAATCGAAGGGCCTCAGAGTCAATCTAGCTAAAACCAAAGTCGTAATCAGTAGGAAGGTAGACAAATCACAAACACTTCAGGTAGATGGCCCTGCTCGATCTGTAGAAAAGGTGTAGGTAGAAACTCTATAAGATGCACCAAGTGTAAGCTATGGACACATAAGAGATGCAGCAATGTCAAAGGAAGGCTAACTAGGAAGATGGTTTTTGTATGTGGCAGATGCTCAGGAACAATAAACACTGAAAATGCTCTGAGACCAACTTCCGTCACTTTCCAGGGAGAAAAACTAGAAATAGTTGATAGTTTCCGTTACCTAGGTGACCAAGTCAGCAGCGGGGGCGGGTGTGCTGAAAGTGTAACTGCTAGAGTAAGAATAGCTTGGGCAAAGTTCAGAGAGCTCTTACCTCTGCTGGTGACAAAAGGCCTCTCGCACAGAGTGAAAGGCAGACTGTATGATGCGTGTGTACGAACAGCCATGCTACATGGCAGTGAAACATGGGCCGTGACTGCTGAGGATATGCGTAAGCTCGCTAGAAATGAAGCCAGTATGCTCCGATGGATGTGTAATGCCGGTACTCACACTCGGCAGAGTGTAAGTACCTTGAGAGAAAAGCTGGACCTAAGAAGCATCAGTTGTGGTGTGCAAGAGAGACGTTTGTGCTGGTATGGTCATGTGGCGAGAATGGATGAAGATAGTTGTGTGAAAAAGTGCCACACCCTAGCGGTTGAGGGAACCTGTGGAAGAGGCAGACCCAGGAAAACCTGGGACGAGGTGGTGAAGCACGACCTTCGAACTTTAGGTCTCACTGAGGAAATGACTAGAGACCGAGACCTCTGGAAGTGTGCTGTGCGCGAGAAGACCCGGCAGGACAAGTGAGTCCATAACCCGTGGCCTTCTACATGGGATGGAGCCAGCCTACGTATGCATACCTTCCCTTCTTGGGACACAAAACTCTACTTGTGAAGACGTGATGAGGCAAGTGAGGATCAGAATCGAAATCGATCAATGGAAATTGCGGATGTGCTACCAGTGCCGGTGGCATGTCAAAACTCTGCTTGTGAAGACCCGCTGAGGCAAGTGACGATCAGAATCGAAATCGATCAATGGAAATCGATCAATGGAAATTGCAGATGTGTTACCAGTGCCGGTGGCATGTAAGAGAACTTTCCGTTTCGCGACCGTTGCCAGCACCGCCCCGTTTCGTGTCCGTTGCCAGCCTCGCCTGGCCCTCGTGCCGGTGGCACATAAAAAGCACCATCCGTTCGTGGCCGTTTGCCAGCTCTGTCTGGCACCAGTGCGGGTGGCACGTAAAAAGCACCCACTACACTCACGGAGTGGTTGGCGTTAGGAAGGGCATCCAGCCGTAGAAACACTGCCAGATTTGACTGGGCCTGATGAAGCCTTCTGGCTTCACAGACCCCAGTTGAACCCTCCAACCCATGCTAGCATGGAAAGCGGACGCTAAACGATGATGATGATGATGATGATATATATATATATGTGTGTGTGTGTGTGTGTGTGTATGTGTATATATGTTTGTGTGTCTGTGTTTGTCCCCCTAGCAATGCTTGATAACCGATGCTGGTGTGTTTACGTCCCCGTAACTTAGCGGTTCGACAAAAGAGACCGATAGAATAAGTACTGGGCTTACAAAGAATAATTCCCGGGGTTGATTTGCTCGACTAAAGGCGCTGCTCCAGCATGGCCGCAGTCAAATGACTGAAACAAGTAAAAGGTAAAGAGTAAAGAGAATTTAACTTTATGGTACCATGTATATTGTTATAAACTTCATAATATTTAATAGCTTCTACAGATGTATATAGGTCCAACAGCAGTTTATAGTAGCATAGACTGGCACTTGCCCAATGTGTCAAGCAGTTGGATTAAACTTAAAACCATATTGTCGTGAAGTAAACTTATTGACTGCACAGCCGTGCCTATGCACATGCATGCAGCCATTCTTGAGACATCTTGTCCATGGACAAGCAAATAAATAAACATAACTGAAGACAATACCTATTTCTTTACTACCCACAAGGGGCTACATACGGAGAGGACAAACAAGGACAGACAAACGGATTAAGTCGATTATATCGACCCCAGTGTGTAACTGGTTCTTAATTTATCGACCCCGAAAGGATGAAAGGCAAAGTCGACCTTGGCGGTATTTGAACTCAGAACGTAACGGCAGATGAAATACCTATTTCTTTACTACCCACAAGGGGCTAAACACAGAGAGGACAAACAAGGACAGACAAACGGATTAAGTCGATTATATCGACCCCAGTGCGTAACTGGTACTTATTTATCAACCCCGAAAGGATGAAAGGCAAAGTCGACCTTGGCGGAATTTGAACTCAGAACGTAACGGCAGATGAAATACCTATTTCTTTACTACCCACAAGGGGCTAAACATAGAGGGGACAAACAAGGACAGACAAACGGATTAAGTCGATTATATCGACCCCAGTGCGTAACTGGTACTTATTTAATCAACCCCGAAAGGATGAAAGGCAAAGTCGACCATGGCAGAATTTGAACTCAGAACGTAACGGCAGACGAAATACAGCTACGCATTTCGCCCGGTGTTCTAACGTTTCTGCCATTTCGCCGCCTTAACTGAAGACAATACCTTTGCTAAGGCGGAGGTAATAATGGTTTCAGATTCTAGCACAAGGCCAGCAATTTTTAGGTGAAGGAGATTAGTCAACTACATTGTTCCAAATACTTTATTTTATTGACCCTGAAATGATAAAAGGCAAAGTTGACCTTGATAGAATTTGAACTTAGAATGTAAAAAAATGAGAAGAAATGCGGCTAAGCATCTTTCCTAATGCCTTAACAATTCTGCCCAGTTGCTACCTTAATACTACTGAAGGCGCATGGCTCAGTGGTTAGAGCGTCGAGCTTACGATCGTAAGGTTGTGAGCTCGAATCCCGGACCGGGCTGCGTGTTGTGTTCTTGAGCAAGGCACTTTATTTCACGTTGCTCCAGTTCACTCAGCTGTAGAAATGAGTTGCGACGTCACTGGTGCCAAGCTGTATCGACCTTTGTCTTTCCCTTGGATAACACTGGTGGCGTGGAGGGGGGAGGGTATGTATGGGCGACTGCTGGTCTTCCATAAACAACCTTGCCCGGACTTGTGACTAGGAGGGTAACTTTCTAGGTGCAATCCCATGGTCATTCATGACCGAAGGGGGTCTTTACCCTTTTACTAACCACAACAACAACAACAATAACAACAACAATAATAATAATAATAATCCTCTCTAAATTTTGCACAAGGCCAGCAATTTTTAGGAGTAAGGTAGTTGATTACATTGCCCCCCCCCCCATCCCCATCACGGTGCTCAACTGGTACTTGTTTTATTTACCCCTGAAAGGATGAAAGATAAAGTCAACCTCGGCAGAATTTGAACTCACAACATAAAGGCAGACAAAATGATATTAAGCATTCTGCCCAGCATGCTAATGCTTCTGCCAGCTCACCGCCGTAACAGCAACAATAATGGTTTCGAATTTGGCACAAGGCCAGCAATTTCAGGGGAGAGGATAAGTCAGTTACATTGACCCCAGTGCTTGACTGATACCTATTTTATTGACCCTGAAAGGTAGTCGGCCTTGGTGGAATTTGAACTCAGAGCGTAAAGACATGAAATGCCACAAAGCATTTTGTCCAATGTGCTAACGATTCTACCAGCTCACTGCCTTAATAACAACAACGTCAACAACAACAACAGCAACAATAACAAGAAAGAAAATGATCATAATAATCCTCAGCTACTATTTCACTGATTTGAATTTTTTTTAATGTGTTTTTTTTTTAAAGAAAAACTGTTCTGTCAGAGGATTAATAAATGATTGTTAATAATTCAGGAAATCAAGTGTTCAATAATTAATATCTTTATTTCTTTTGTTTAAAAAAAAAGAAAGAAACTAATCATAGTATAACGGTTTCAACAAATCATTTCAAAGAAATTAAAAATAATGAAAATAAACAAACAGAAAACACAATATATAATAGAAAATCATTAAATAAAAATTGAGACAAAAAAATGACAAAACAACGTAGAAAGTTTTTTAAAAAATCAAAAATAACAAATATGGAAAAAATAATTTGTAAAACACAGAAAATTATATAAAATTATTATTTGATAAAAAAAGGACAGTTTTGTTTTAATTGAAAGTTTCGATTTTAAATCTTCAGTGATTTTTAATTCTATAATTTCATTTCTTATTTTTTTTTCCTTGAGAATGAAAGAGAATGTTCACGATCATATTGCTCAACAAGATGTTGTCTACTTTGAATTGAAATATTAGCTTAGCTTGTCTGCTGTAGTCCTTAATTAACACCAAAATTGACAAATTCTAAAAATTGTGGTGAATATTTGATTGAAGATGTCGATAATCGAGTTACTTGTTGTCGAAATCTTCATTTACATTGCTAATTATCTCCTTGCCTAGATTTTCATGCATTCTTTGGCAGTTACCGTGTTTGTATGTATAAGTTTACAGAAATGGGTGCCATGTTAGATCTAAATGTTTCTCATTTCTAACTCCTAACATGATTTTAATCTGCTTATTTCCTTTGTCTGATATTAAAACACATTTTTGGTTTCTGTCTGTCTTTCTATATCCCTCTCTCACTTACCCTTATTTACACTCACATACAAATTCTCTCTTCCTCTCTTACACTACACATCTGTATCTCTCTCTCTCTCTCCTTCTCTCCCCCCTCTCTCACACACACACACACTCTCTCTCTCACACACACACAGTCATACATATATGCTCTATTTCTCTTACGCACATCTACAAACATCTTAAAATGGGCTATGTCCCATGATGCTTTGCTACAAGAGTTGTAAGATATTCTCTGGGCTGTGTGTATGATTGGTGTGTGTATGCAAGTGCTTTTATGTGTATGTACTGTGTGTGTGTGTGTGTGTAAATGTGTATGTTAGAGTGGTTGGGAGGGAGATAAGAAGTTTAGGTTTCTATATTGAAGTTTAAACTGTTGTACAATACTGTATATGCATGTATATGTGTATATTTTTATATATACACACACACACATGTACATACATTTATCTGTTTATCAGTGTGTGTATTGTCCACACACACACACACACACACACACAAACACATTGGTTATCTCCTTTCTATTAACAGCCCTAACAAATGGGAACCACATGTATATATTATGCATTTTTCGATTAATTTATTTCAGCCACAGAATTTTAGCACATTTCAAGTTATAAACAATCAGACAAAGAAAAGTATAAGACATTGATAGTTGAAGGTCCATGCAAAGCCAAAATTGGTAGCGGTGCATCATGAACCTCTAGTGGTTCTTACAGATGAAACCGTAAAACAATAACAAAAACTTGCAAAAGAAATAGTTAATAAAAAAGCCAAGTTAGAAAAGCACCGCTTTACAAATTAGTAATTTCCATGGAACAGGAATTGTAATCTAGAATAGATTTGAAGAAATATTGCTTTTATAAGTGATGTGAAATAGAGAATAGAGTCAATAATTTGAAAGTGATTTTTGTTTTTGCTTATCGTTTTTTTTTTTTTCTAAATAGGAATAACTTTAGGAATTTATAATGAGTTAAGAAAAGACACAAATTTGGAGGGATTGATTAATTAGTAATAGAAATATTTTCAAGGACTGAAGAAAAGCAGTAATAGTGCTATCATAACCAGGACTCTGTTTTTGGCTTCTAGTTACCGCTATACAAATAGGCTTAGAAGTAGTTAATGCTGTTGTAGAAGGTGGTATTTTGTCTAAAAATTCCAATAGACATTTGAGGAGAAATTGAGTGCATTTGTGAAAATGTGTCCTATACTTAAGTAATATCTATGAAAAGGTTCTGTGATATGCTCCGCTTCTCCTAGGTTTCCACCATATAATCAATAAAATAATCAAGGAATAAATTTGGTTTCGATTTCCTGTTTAGAGCTTCATTGATAGTTCACCATGTTTTTTTTTTTCTCATATCGTTTTTATATTGGGAAAATAAGCTGGAGTAATGGTTGATTTCAGCATTTTGCATACATTTTGTAATAAGTCGATTGTAAGATTGAATATTTGTTTTTAAAGATTTTTTTGCTTTGACTCTCCGGATCCTCAATCTCCAACTGCTCTATGTACATGCTATTTCTTTCATTCTTTTTTTTTTTCATAAAAGCTGAAATTCCATTCATCATTCAAGGTTCTTTTCTATGTTTATATTTATTGAACTGAACAGTATTTGTGGGTGTTATCAGCATTTTTTTCATATAACTCTGTGATGGTTGAAAGAAGACGTACTGTATATTATATTAACAACTTCACTATCCAGCAGTTGCATTATAGCTTTTCTCTGCTAGTTCGCATTGTAATTGGTCAACATCTAATTTTGTCTACATAGCAACGTAGCAGATTGCTTTAATTTTATTCTATTCAGGTCTTATCAATTCATATAAAGATTCGAAGATATAAATTGTTGAACCAGGTTATGAAAGTTACAAAAATTGTTATAACTCACTTAATTGGGAAAAGAAATGCGATTTGGCTTTGTGCCAGGAAGAAGTAAAACTGATGCCTTCTTCCTAATGTGTAACAACTGCAAGATAAGTACTTAGCTAACTCAACATTTTTCTCTTTGGAGAAGGCTTTTAATAGGATCCCTTGCTATGTGATCTGGTGGTTATTAAGGAATCTAGGATTAGACAACTGACTTGTTGGGGGTTGTACAAACCAAGTGCAGATGTGTGGTCAGTAAGATGAGTCAGCAAATAGTTCAGTAACAAATTTAGTGTGCATTTTGGGGGATACTAAGATTCATTTTTCAGTCCTTTACATTTATCATAGTCCTCTAAGCCATAACAAAAATGTTTAAGACCAGTCATCTTTGAAAACTTCTATATGCTAATGATCTAGCTTGTATTGCTGAATCTGTATTAGAATTAGAGAAAAAGTTCTAGACATGAAAGCGAAACCTGAAATGAAGAGACATCAAATATTGGAACTAGATCTCAACCATATAAGTTTGGTCAGTCTGAAATGGTGGGCTAAGGTCATGGGTGCTGTTTTTATCTTATAAAAACCCCACACATACAATCATTTATATTCAATGTCCATGTTTCACTAGTATACATTGCCACACATCTTACATACATCACTTATACAAGAGAGTACTGAAAAATTCCTTTGACTACAACAAGACGACCAAAGTTTGTTTTTTTTCCCAAGGTCTGGGGTCTCCCACCCTAAGCCCTCGACCATCACCTAATCACCCTTACCCGTCTTGTTGCTTAACAACAACAACAGCATCAGCAATGATGTTGATTGTCCTCCAATGATTCTCATGCACAAGCTGTTGAAGCACCCATGCCACTTGAAACATTGAGTATGACCCCTTGCCATAAGCTTGTTGAAGCCTGCTCAGTGTCTCTGTAGCAGATTTCCCAAGTTTAATGCAAAATTTCATGTCGACTCTTTGTTCCAACATTCTGGCCATTACAAAATTGCAGACTATGGCATACATGCCCTCATGCATCAACCAGGAGAATTCATCTATGAAGCAATTTCCCCAGCTCCCCTTCAAGGTTGGCGAAAGCGATGTGGTGGACAACGAAAAACCTGGCTGATGACAGTCAAGGCTGATCTGGAACCCAACCTAGGCCCACATATCTATGGTGTTTGCCACTGGAATAAGGAGTGGTTGGAGATCATGCGGTCGTTAGCCTCAAATCGCCAGGTCTGGTCGGTGTTTGTGAGAGATGCAGCATTGAGGATGAATGAAGCCAGCTCAACCCACCCCGGGTGAATGCTGTCTCAAGACAAGAAGAAGACATACATGTGATCATAAAAACACAAATTTCCCAACATGTTAAGTAAACACAGTGATGTCACTCAACACACTGCCACATGAAGGTGATTGCTAGCTCTCACTGCATACACAACCATGTGGTACATCTGCTGGCATTCTACAGAACTAGTCAGGGAACTTTTGATACTGCCATCACATCTTATACACACCAGATATAGTGTACGCCATTCACCACTCATGTTTCACTACTGTACACCACCACATAATCTTCTACATTTACTCTCCATGTTCCACCATTATACGTCTTGCACACTCCACTCATAATCCTTTACATACACTTTCCATGTTTCTTCCTTACCATCTGCCATTACACATCTTACACACACCATATATAATCTGCCGCCACATTCACTGTCCATGTTTCACTACCATACATCATCCTATTTCTCACATTGTGTAAGTTAACATTGCACATTTATAAGCACCCTATCCTTCTCTTTCCTCTCCACTGTAGAATTGTCGGGAAATTTTCAAGCGATAAAATTGATGGCTTAATGTCTTGATATTTAGTTTATGTTATTTTTGCACTTAATGGAACAGTTCTAGTGTATGTTTATTTGTTTTCATTGTTGCTGTACAATATTTCTTTATTTTATTGTTACATTTATTGGTGCCATCTTAAATACGTCTGCCAAACTTTCCATTGCACACACCAGTCGATTAAAACAAACCAGTTACATCTAATATCTTAATTTAATAGAATCAAACCGTTCTCTCTCTCTTTACTCTTTTACTTGTTTCAGTCATTTGACTGCGGCCATGCTGGAGCACAGCCTTTAGTCGAGCAAATCGACCCTGGGACTTATTCTTTTGTAAGCCCAGTACTTATTCTATCGGTCTCTTTTGCCAAACCGCTAAGTGATGGGGACGTAAACACACCAGCATCGGTTGTCAAGCAATGCTAGGGGGACAAACACAGACACACAAACACATACACACACACTTATATATATATACATATATATACGACAGGCTTCTTTCAGTTTCTGTCTACCAAATCCACTCACAAGGCATTGGTTGGCCTGGGGCTATAGCAGAAGACACTTGCCCAAGATGCCACGCAGTGGGACTGAACCCGGAACCATGTGGTTGGTTAGCAAGCTACTTACCACACAGCCACTCCTGCGTTCTGTTTTTTTTTTTTTTGTTTTTTTTTTCATTACCATTCCAGAAAAACAATGTATTTGTAAATGTTCCACAAGGAATTGTATAAACATTGTCCAAATGCTGAATTGTTTATAGCAATTGTCTAGTCGTTATTTTTCTGTAAAATAGCCCAGCTGACCTCTCGTGAAATACATCATGGGGAATGAAAAAGTAGTCTTTGAACACTTTTTTCTATTTTCAACATAAAATTAAATTTTCTACGTGATTGAATTATATGGGAAGCACTCCATCGGTTACGACGACGAGGGTTCCGGTTGATCCGAATCAACGGAACAGCCTGCTCGTGAAATTAACGTGTAAGTGGCTGAGCACTCCACAGACACGTGTACCCTTAACGTAGTTCTCGGGGATATTCAGCGTGACACAGAGAGTGACAAGGCCGGCCCTTTGAAAATACAGGTACAACAGAAACAGGAAGTAAGAGTGAGAGAAAGTTGTGGTGAAAGAGTACAGCAGGGATCACCACCATCCCCTGCCGGAGCTCGTGGAGTTTTAGGTGTTTTCGCTCAATAAACACTCACAACGCCCGGTCTGGGAATCAAAACCGCGATCCTATGACCGCGAGTCCGCTGCCCTAACCACTGGGCCATTGCGTCTCCACATGATTGAATTAAGCATCAGAGATTTTATGTGTGTGTTTGTGTATTAGTAGACATGGTTGCTTATGGTTTCCGGTTCAGTCACACAATGTGGCACACCTTGGGCAAGTATCTTCTTGTATAGCTCTGGGCTGACTAAAGCCAAAGCCTTGTGAGTCGATTTGATAGCCAGGACCTGAAAAATGAATATGTGTGTGTGTGTGTGTATGTTTGTCTCTCCTTGTTTTTATATTGCACTAGCAGTATCGCCCGGCGTTGCTCGGGTTTGTAAGGGAAATAACTATAAAGCATTTTTAGATAGTTATAGCCAAAATATAGCAAAAAAATGGGAAAAAAATTATGGTAAATTTTTTTTATGAGAGTTAAAAAGGTGGAGTTGCGTCTCCTAGACAGTCTGTGGTTTGTGTTTCTGATTCTCGACCCCATGTCGAATTTATCGATTTTTTTCAGAACTGAGGGAACTTTTCAAAATTTTCCCTGCGTTAGTTTTGAATTATGACATTGGGCTATGTGTGTGTCAAGTTTCATCAGAATCGGTTGAAAGCCGTGGTCAGAGTGGGGGTACAACCAAACAGACACACAGAAACACACACAGACAAACTGCCGTTTATATATAGAGAGATGATTGTTGTAAATTCCCAATATTAAAGGTGAACAAAAAAAATCTTCACAAACTGTTACTCGGAGTTTTATGTGACCACTTGTCAGAGAGTTGTGATAATACTTGCAAATGTCTGACAACAGTCATATGAAACTCTGAGTAACAGTTGGTGAAGATATTTTGCCACTTTAATAAATACTACGTGTGTGTGTGTGTGTTTTTCTTTGTCTATCCATGGTAATATTTTTAGCCAAAAATAAATATCATTTTCTATATCATCATCACCATCATCATTATTTTAGCGTTCACTTTTCCATGCTTGCATGGGTCAAATGAAGTTTACACATACCAAATGAAATATCTACATGCATATTATTGAACCATTTGTACACAGTCTCCCAACCATTTATATGCATGCATAGTCTACTTTTGGTTTCTAGTTTCAATTTCAGCTTATTGGCTAAACATAAGTTTCTTTCAGAAAAATTGTTTACTATATGATTCCTTCAGGTGATTGGGAAGCAAACTTCTTAACCACACAGCCAGGCCTCTGCCTCTCTCTCTCTCTCTCTCTCTCATATATGTATGTATGTGTATGTGAAGGTGCTTGACTTAGTGGTTAGGGTGTTGCACTCACAACTGTGAGATCGTCGTTTCAATTCCCTGACCGAAAAGCCTATAGGCACAATTATTGATTTTTTGTCAATGCCATATACTGACATCAACTCACTGCCATGAGCCTTGCTCCCTCATCATTTTCATCAAAATGAGGCAAAAAATGCAGGAAAAATAACATCGTTATGGGAATTTCCATTCAAACGCCTAATTGAGCTCACAAAAACCCATGTCAACTGAGCATTATCAAGTTTTCAAAAAATTCCAGCTTTATTTGAACTTCAGGGCATGTGATCTACCTATATGCCAAAAATTATTAAATTCAGTTTGACAGTGTAGGAGTTAGAGTAACCCCAAACACACGGACAGACAGCATCAGACATGTATGTATACATATACATATATATGCAACAGGCTTCTTTCAGTTTCCATATACCAAATCCACTCACAAGGCTTTGGTCAGCCCAAAGCTAATGTAGTAGACACTTGCCCAAGGTGCCATGAATTAGGACTGAACCGGGAAGCAAGCTTCTTACCACACAGCCACTCCTGCCCTGTCCACTTGTGCACCTATATCATCATCATTGTTTAACGTCCGTTCTCCATGCTAGCATGGGTTGGACAGTTCGACCGGGGATCTGGGAAGCCAGAAGGCTGCCCCAGGCTCCAGTCTTATCTGGCAATGTTTCTACAGCTGGATGCCCTTCCTAACACCAACCACTCCGTGAGTGTAGTGGGTGCCACGGTCGGATTGGTGCATTTTACGTGCCACTGGCACGGAAGCCAGTCGAGGCGGCGCTGGCATCGGCCACGAGTCGGATAGTGCTTTTTACGTATAATATATATATATATATATATATACACACACACAGAACAAGCTTCTTTCAGTCTCTGCCTACCAAATCTACTCACAAAGCTTTCATTGGCCCAGGCTACAGTGTAAGACACTTACCCAGGGTGCCATGCAGTGGGACTGAACCGGGAAGTAAGCTTCTTACCACACACCCACTCAAACATCTAAATATATATATATATATATATATATATATATATTTACACACACACACACACCTTCTCAACTTACAACTGTCAGGTCATAAGTTGGTCTGGTCATATGCCGGATTTATATTTTTCAACATTATAAGTTGGAGTTAGGAAGGGCATCCAGTCGTAGAAACACTGCCAGATCTGACTGGGCCTGACGAAGCCTTCCAGCTTCACAGACCCCAGTTGAACCGTCCAACCCATGCTAGCATGGAAAACGGACGCTAAATGGTGATGATGATGATGATGATGATGATGATGATTTTCATTCAAACTCAACTAATACCTGAAAGTGAATGAGAGACAGTGGCAGGCTGTGGATGCCTGGGTCTGAGGGAGGCCTGCATAGCCATATGCCGCTATAGTTATCATACGCTCAGCTGCTCAATGTCCAAGAATCAATGTTTTATCTATTTATTTATTTCCTAATTTTTGTGGTGCTCCAGCATGGCCGCAGTCAAATGACTGAAACAAGTAAAAGAGAGTAAAAGAGTAAAGAGTATAAGTCGCATAGGTTGTAAGCCGAGGAGAAGGTGTGTATATATACCGTAAATCCTTGAGTATAGTCTGCCCTTGAGTATAATATGTAGGGGATTTTTAGGGGGTTGTACCTCTGAAAAACCTAAACCTTGCGTATAATACGCATCCCTTCTCTAACTTGAGTCAAGGAGGTCTATATAATGTCCTTGGTTTGTAAAACTGTACACGGTAATGTCCTTTATTATTATTGTGTATATAACATAATGCAAACATGTAGCTTTTTTGTGCATTTTGTTTTCAGAAAATAAAGAAATAACAGTAATAACTTTTAATAAATTTTTCTTACTGCAAGTTATGGATTATTCTTTTATAACTTCATTGCTTTCAGGCTTAGCTTAAGGTATTTTCGCACCCGACATCACAAAATGCGTCTGAATAAACATTGCCGGACAGTAAATAGAGACTCAGACATTGCTTAGAAAATAATTTTCATTTTTAACCTCGTGTATAGTATGTACTAGGGATTTTGACCTTTAAATTTTGGGAAAATAATGCAGATTATACACGAGGACTTACGGTATGAATCAATAAACGAATGGAAATGTGACTGAGTGACATTCATTACACTATATAATGGCAGTAAAATAGAATCTACCATACTATTAATTGTATAATATCTACCTCACCTTGTGTGTATGTTGAATACACAGAAAACCCTAAAAGAAATTCTACAACACCCAATTTGTTATTTCAATGACTAAGGACGGTGAGGGCATCACTTAATCTCCCTCTCTCCCCCTCCCCTCCCTCCCTCTCTCTCTTAAATTTCAGGAATTATCTGAGAGTTTCAGTTTGACATTTCACTTCCGTATTCTTAATTGGCTTTGAGTAAATTAATTTGAAATTTGGAATTTAAGGAGAAAGTGGTTTCTTGCTCCTCCTGCTACTACTACTACTACCGCCGTTGTTGTGGTAGTATATTGGGATGTAGATTCTGATATTCTGGAATTTCTCCTTTGCTACACTCTGTGTGTGTGTGTGTGAGAGAGAGAGAGGGAGAGAGAGAGAGTTACTATGTAATTAAATCCATAGCATTGTTTTGTGCAGGTCTCTTTGTGAATACTTAAGCAACTCTCAGCGGATATGAAGTGGAGTTGGTAAATGTATTTTCTGTGTGCGTATGTAGGTATGTATGTACAACAATATATCTGCATCATCATCACCACCACCATCATTATCATCATCATCATCGTTTTAACATCTATTTTTCTATGTTTGCAATAGATCAGATTAGACTATGTTCATCATCATCATCATCGTCGTTTAACGTCTGCTTTCCATGCTAGCATGGGTTGGACGATTTGACAGAGGACTGGCGAACCAGATGGCTGCACCAGGCTCCAATCTTGATTTGGCAGAGTTTCAACAACTGGATGCTCTTCCTAATGCCAACCACTCTGAGAGTGTAGTGGGTGCTTTTACATGCCACTGGCACGAGGGCCAGTCAGGCAGTACTGGCAACGGTCAAGGAAAATCGTGTTTTTTTTTAACTGTCACCTGCATACTGGCACAAGTGCCAGTAAGGTGACACTGGTAATGATCACGCTCGAATGGTGCTTTTTACATGCCACCGGCATGAACGCCAGTTAAGGAATTTCTGTGGTTAGATACCCTTCCTGATACTACCACCTGTCACTTATTTCCAAGAAAGGTAATTACCCAGTATATTGAACAGAGAACTGTAAGGAAGCAGCATTGTTTTGCTTATAATCAAGCTCACATATGTCAAGAAACTTGCTCAAACCCTTTTCCATGCACTGCAAACAAAGAGCATTATCTGTATGGAGAGTGAGGCTTTTGTTCACAACCATTGTACACACATGCCAAAACAAAAGTAAATACAAGCTCAGTCATGCACATGCACACATCATCATCATCATCAAACATCGTTCTTCCATGTTGGTATGAGTTCAACAAGATCTGGTGAGCCAGAGGACTTGTGACATGCTCCCATGTCTGTTTTGGCATTTGGTCCTTTGGTTGGATCTTCTTCCTAACACCAAACACTTTACAGAGTGACTGGGCATTTATTTTTTTTCTCATGGCACCAACATTAGTGAGGTCATCATGTAACTCACAAAATTAAGTTCACCTGCCCCCTCCCCACGCCAACCCCACCATCTAGGGCTTCCTTTAGCAATTCCTTTGAAAGCATGTCAAAGTACTCTTTGACCTTTATGAAGCAGCAGTTTGTCACTTTCCCCACTTACTTGTTTTTGAACAAATTCCACATGCAGGGAGTCACACTTTTTTCTGTGCCATTCTGCTGTCACACTTCTTGTGACTGGATTGAATAATGATG
This sequence comes from Octopus sinensis, assembly GCF_006345805.1. Taxonomy (NCBI): domain Eukaryota; kingdom Metazoa; phylum Mollusca; class Cephalopoda; order Octopoda; family Octopodidae; genus Octopus; species Octopus sinensis. The sequence goes on from NC_043000.1 coordinate 2,405,640, forward strand.
ACGACAATGATGATGATAATCCATTCAAATTCTAGGCACATGGCCTGAAATTTTACAGTGATCCAGTATTTGACTGGTACTTATTTCATCAATTCATAAAGGATGAAAGGCAAAGTCAACTTCAGCAGAATTTGAACTCACAACATAATATAGTGGAAATGCCTCTAAGCATTTTGTCTGGTATACTAGTGACTCTGCCATCTTGTTGCCTTCATAATAATAATAAAAATAATAATAATGATGATAGGCATAGGAGTGGCTGTGTGGTAAGTAGCTTGCTTACCAACCACATGGTTCCGGGTTCAGTCCCACTGCATGGCACCTTGGGCAAATGTCTTCTACTATAGCCTCAGGCCGATCAAAGCCTTGTGAGTGGATTTGGTAGACGGAAACTGAAAGAAGCCCGTCGTATATATGTATGTATATATATGCTTGTATGTGTTTGTTCCCCCAATATCACTTAACAACCGATGCTGATGTGATTACATCCCCGTAACTTGGCGGTTTGGCAAAAGAGACCGATAGAATACATACTAGGCTTAAAAAGAATAAGTCCTGTGGTCGATTTGCTCGACTAAAGACAGTGCTCCAGCATGGCCACAGTCAAATGACTGAAACAAGTAAAAGAGTAAAAGAGACTTTCCTGTTGAAGACAACATATGAATGTTCCGCTTCAGGCAAACAACCTGCGCAAATGATTTATTTATGGTGATTGAAGGTATGTTCTGTATGTACATTAGCTCACTCCTTCTATCAAATGGATGTTGCCTGAACAGGTGCATAGTGTACCACACATCAGGTGTCAAAGAGATCACAGTGATCGTGAGATAAAATGTTTTGTTCAAGAACACAACGCACTACCTGGTCTAGTGATTGAAGCCACAATTTTGCAATCATGAGTACAACATGCTAACCACTTGGCCATGGGAATAATAATTCTTCCATTTTATTTGGCATGAGTACCACTTTATTCAGACGACAATATGTTACAAAAATGGCTGACAAGACATGTGAGGTTGTAACATTGTGGTATGAGAAAAAGACCTCAGGCAAAAATATTTTACAATATATTAAGTCATTAAAAAATGGTAGTAAAAACACATATATCATAAAACAAAATAAGTAAAACAATATATACATATATATATATCATCATCATCATCATCGTTTAGCGTCCGCTTTCCATGCTAGCATGGGTTGGACGGTTCAACTGGGGTCTGGGAAGCCAGGAGGCTGCACCAGGCCCAGTCTGATCTGGCAATGTTTTTACAGCTGGATGCCCTTCCTAACGCCAACCACTCCCTGAGTGTAGTGGGTGCTTTTTACGTGCCAGACGAGGCTGGCAAACGGCTATGATCGGATGGTGCTTTTTACATGCTACCAGCACGGAGGCCAGTCGAGGCTGGAAACGGCCACGATCGGATGGTGCTTCTTACGTGCCACTGGCACAGAGGCCAGTTGGGGCGGCACTGGCAACGGCCACATTCGGATGGGTCTCTTACATGCCACCGGCACTGGTATCACAGCTACAATTTCCATTCATGTTGATCGATTTCGATTTTGATTCTGATTCTCACTTGCCTCAACAGGTTTTTACAAGTAGAGTTTTGTGTCCCAAGAAGGAAAGGTATGCATAAGTGGACCGGCTACATCCCAGGTAGAAGCTATGGGTTATGGTCTCACTTGTCCTGCCGGGTCTTCTCACACACAGCATACTTCCATAGGTCTCGGTCTCTAGTCATTTCCTCGGTGAGACCTAAAGTTCATAAATATATATATATATATATATATATATAATTTCAACAATTGAGGGTAAAATAATTAATTAATTAATCAATTTCACCAAGTATTCAGTATGCAAAGGGACCATTTAAGGCGAATTCAAATTATTACATTATATAAAAGGGCTTAGTAAAATAAATTACTTTGCCGCATACTGAACTCGTTAGAAATAGCAGCTAAAAAACTTTTTATAAAACTATTTCCAACACTTAAAGAAAATCTCTCTCATATAGTGTTTGCTCAATTCAACTCAAGGAAGTATGAGGGTAGAGACATTAAAAAATCAAATGCAAAGTTATTTGAGTACGTACGTTTCAAGATTAGTCAAAACGACCCTTCTCTCATCAGCTCAGAATGCCCTTGTTTGAATTTGAAAACACTGAAAACACTGTGTTTTCAAATTCAAACAAGGGCATTCTGAGCTGATGAGAGAAGGGTCGATTTTGACTAATCTGAAACGTACGTACTCAAATAACCTTTGCATTTGATTTTTTAATGTCTCTACCCTCATACTTCCTTGAGTTGAATTGAGCAAACACTATATGAGAGAGATTTTCTTTAAGTGTTGGAAATAGTTTTATAAAAAGTTTTTTTAGCTGCTATTTCTAACGAGTTCAGTATGCGGCAAAGTAATTTATTTTACTAAGCCCTTTTATATAATGTATATATATATATATATATATTTATATATATATATATATATATAAATTATGGTAAAATAAACAATGGACAAGTAGTTATTTATGACATCAAAGAATTTATAAGTTATACAGACATATAAAAATATAATCAGACAGAAAGCAGGATGACAGTCCATAGTTGACAAGTAGGTCAGATATCCAAAGATTTCACATACAGAAATCAGAGAGAAGAAAGGAAAAAATTCTAGGTAGACCATTACAGCTGTTTCAGGAATTCAGTGACAAAAAGATGCATCAGTACCCATTGTGCATATATGTATGTGGAGGGGCTAAATTGATGTTAGTAAATATATACAGGGGTTGGACAGAATAATGGAAACACCTAACATCATAGCATCATAATTTTGAAATATCAATAGAACTGTGAAAAGCTTGTTTAATTTTATGTTTTTTGATTTATTATTAGTGTTGCTTAATATGTTTGTTTTCAGATATGAGAAAAAGGTAATTAAAATTCATTAAAATGACAGATATATCAGATTTTCAAAGAGGTCAAATTGTTGGTGCTCATATGGCAGTCACTAGCATAATGAAAGCAGTCGAAATATTTGCTGTATCAAGAAGTACTATCTTGAAAGTAATAACAGCCTTTGAGAAAGAGGGAAAAATTTCCTCGTTGAAGCAAAACTCCAGAAGAAACCAAAACTTTCAGATAGGGAATGTTAGAATTTTATGCGAATTGTCAGAAAGGATCATAAAAGTACAGCTGCCCAAATTACTGCAGAGCTTAATGACCACCTCGCGAACCCAGTTCCCACAAAAACTGTTTGCTAGGAACTGCACAAAGCCAGATTTCATGGGAGGGTTGCAAACAGAAAACCACTACTTTCAAAAACAAACATTGCAAAGCATTTAGAGTGGAGTAAAAACCTACAGAATTGGTCCCTAGATCAGTGGGAGGGTGTTATTTTCTCTGAAAGTCATCCTTTACCTTATTTCCAACCACCAGCCGAGTATACGTATGGAGACAGCCAAAAGAAGCATTTCACCCAGACTGCCTTCTTCCATCTGTTAAACATGGAGGAGGATCTGTGATGATCTGGGAGTGGGGAGCTATATCTTGGAAATCCACTGGCCCAATGGTTTCCCTTCATAGCAGAATTAATAGTCAAGACTATTTAAGCATTTTATCTGATCAAATTCATCCTATGGTTGCGGAACTGTTTCTGGAGGGAAACACAATCTTTCAGGATGATAATGCACCAATTCACACAGATAAAGTTGTTACTGAATGGCATGAGGAACATTCTAGTGAACATCTTATCTGGCCACTACAGACCCCACATTGCAATAGTATTGAACATTTATGGTGCATTTTAGAAAAACAAGTAAGGAGTCGATATCCTCCACCATCATCACTACAAGAACTGGAGGCTGTTTTAGTTGAAGAATGGACAAAAATTCCTTTGGAAACAATTCAAACTTTGTAGAATTCAAGCTATAATTACTGCCAAAAGTGGTCCTACCCCATATCAAAATAAATTTGTTTGAAATTTTAAGGTGTTTCCATTATTTTGTCCAACCCCTGTAAGTATGAAATAACACAATTCCTTGATGAGGTAAATGATATCACAATCATAACTTAAATTGTGTTTATATCATATTTATTTGCTAACATCAATTTAGTACAGATATATTTTATAATGCACATCACTCAGTATTTTTATCAAGGATCTACCAGTATTCTTCACCGTGATCCTTGTTTAGCATTTATCCCAAACATTAGGACATCAGTTTATAAATAGATGAGTGATGTATCATCACTATCTCTCTTCTTGCTTATTCCCCAGTTTTGAAAACCAGGCACACACTTCTATATGCCCTGCACTGAGCAACTGAAAAAAATATGACGTCATATACCATTTAGTGCCTCCTTGATCTTTCTTTTAAGGATATTTGGAAAACCTTTCCATTCTTAAGTTAGAGTTAAGTAACCTTTATTCTTGCCAGTTTTTTATAGGAAATACCTATTTCTTTACTACCCACAAGGGGCTAAACAGAGAGGACAAACAAGGACAGACAAACAGATTAAATCGATTACATCGACCCCAGTGCATAACTGGTACTTATTTAATCGACCCCAAAAAGATGGAAGGCAAAGTTGACCTCAGTGGAATTTGAACTCAGAACGTAACGGAAGACGAAATACCTATTTCTTTACTACCCACAAGGGGCTAAACACAGAGAGGACAAACAAGGACAGACAAACGGATTAAATTGATTACATCGATCCCAGTGCATAACTGGTACTTATTTAATCGACCCCAAAAAGATGGAAGGCAAAGTTGACCTCAGCGGAATTTGAACTCAGAACGTAGCGGCAGACGAAATACTGCTAAGCATTTCGCCTGGCATGCTAACGATTCTGCCAGCTCGCCATCTTTTTATTGGAAATACCACAAGGAAAGAGGCTCTTTCTGTAGCGACATACATTCTTTCTTTCTCTGTACTATGGAGCACTATTGAGCTGGAAGAGTTGTCAAAGACTGAAAGACACAGCTAATGTATGTAGGAGACACAAGTTTGCTGGTGTGGACCTGTGATGTCATTGGATGAAGGATTCTGAGTCGGGGGAAAAGTACTGCATATCTTTTATTGAAGTTACATATGGCAGAGAAAGGCCAAGGACAATATAAAAAGTGGTGAGACCAGACTTCAGCATTCTGGGCTTCACAAAGAAGATATGAAAGAATTAAGACGAGTTAGGATATAGAGCATTGCAAACCTGTCTAACCATGCCAACATTTTATAACATTTATTAAAACAGGTAGTATTGGGCTGCTGCTGCTGCTACTTATGATTTAGTATGTGCATGCAATAACTAGGATTTCAAATCAATACCCAAAATTTCCTACAGCCAGACTTGCACTTAGGTGATTGCAAATATGAGTTGATGTGCTGTAAAAAAGAAAAAAAAAACATGCACACATACACACACACACACACACACACACACACACACAGATATTTTAGCTTTAAGCTTCAGTTTTTGGACTAAATATAGAGGTGTGTTAGGGTATGCACAGTCTGGCTACAAGAGAACCCCATGATTTTTAACCATGGGGTCTATTTTCACAGCAACTTACAATCACATTGAACACATAATTATAACTTTGTTTATAAATGTAATTACTAATAGGCTGTCAATTCTCCAGTTAATTAATGTATAGAAATATAGTGTGTGTGTGTGTGTGTGTGTGTGTGGCATGTGCATGCATGTGAATAAGAATGAGAAAGAGAGGGAGAGAGAGAAAGTTTCTGTGTATTATGACGAACTTCGTCATTGATTTCAAAGACTGAATGTTTCATTTATTGGTCATTAGAACTAATTGCTAATTATTCTTTCTAATTTTGGTACAAGGCCAGTAATTTTGAAGGGTGAGTTATTTATGTTGACCCCAGTGCTCAACTAGTACCTTATCTTATCTGTCTCAAAGGGATAAAAAAACAAAGCTGGTCTCAGCAAGATTTAAGCTTAGAAAGTAAAGAGGCAGTAGAAATGTTGCTAAGAATTTCTTCCAATGCACTCATGATTCTATCAACTTTCCACCTTAATGCATGGAACTGAGGGTTCTGCAGAAATTTATGTGATACAGCGTAACAAGTCTGACCCCTTAGAACTACATTTATATAAAAAAAAAATAATGAAATTATTGTATACAGTGCTCAGGCACACCGCAACTTGTCGAAAGTGCGTATGAAGCATATGCAGTAATGTACAAATGTCTGGAGAGTGAACAGTGTATGAGTCAGATACATGATGCAAGAAGACCTAAGGCTAGCAAAATCCTGAGGCCAATAACATAAAAACCAACTGAGGTACAAGTCATCATCATCATCATTTAAAATAATAATAATAATAATGGAATTATTGTATACTGTTCTCAGGTGCACCACAGCTTCTCAAAAGTGCATATAAAGCATATGCAGTAATGTACAAATGTCTGGGAAGTGAACAGTGTAGGAGTCAGATACATGCTTGCGTGTGTATGGAGGGGTGAAAATCAGGTGTAGTGTTGGTGAATCTCAGGAAGCATGGAAGTTTTGAAGTATGCAGTGCTCCGACAACTAGCAACTGATGCCGGCAGTTTGTTCCATGCTTCAGCAACTCTTAGAGTGAAAAAATGTTTCCGAAAGTCATGGGAGCTGTGCTGTTTTCTGACTTTGTAAATATGTCCACGGGTGTTTGACAGGTGGAGTTTGAAAAGGGGCTCTGAGTTATTGTTAGTAAGATGGTTAATAATTTTATGGGGTCTGCCAAGTCAGCTGCCAGACGTTGGAGTTTCAATGTATCCATCCCCAGGGAAGTAAGGCGTTCAGAATATAGCAAATGCCTGATGGAGGGTATTCTCTTGAGTTCATCTTGTGGGGGACTAAGAATTCCAAAGACTTCTGAATGCTTGACATTTTCCTCAAGCCACATGTTTCACTCAGTTGTACTTCATACATGTAGTGTGTTCTGTGACATACAAGTTGAATTTTTCTGACCAAAATTTACAGCAAGAAATGGTAGCTCAGCTTATATACCAATACAGCTTTGGAGGACAAGATAGTGATGAGGATTGAGTGTTTACACTACAGGTGCAGACACGGCTGTGTGGTAAGAAACTTGCTTTCCAATCACATAGTTCTAAGTTCAGTCTCACGGCATGGCTGTTTAGGCAAGTGTCTTCTACTACAGCCTCAGGCCGACCAAAGCCTTATGAATAGATTTGGTACACAAAAACTGAAAGAAACCTATCATCATGTATATATTTACATATACATGTGTGTGTCTCCATTTGTCCCCTACCACAGCTTGACACCGGTTTTGGTTTGTTTACATCCCCATGACTTAATCGTTCAGCAAGAGAGTTTGATAGGATAAGTACCAGATTTAAACAAAGGAAAATAAGTCCTGAGGTTGATTCATTTGATTGGAAATTCTTCAAGGTGGTGCTCCAGCATGGCCACGGTCTAATGACTGAAACAAGTAAAAGATAACAGATAAAAGATACATCATCATCATCGTTTAACGTCCGCCTTCCATGCTAGCATGGTTGGACGATTTTGACTGAGGGCTGACGAACCAGACAGCCGCACCAGGCTCCAATCTTGATCTGGCAGAGTTTCTACAGCTGGATGCCCTTCCTAACGCCAACCACTCCGAGAGTGTAGTGGGTGCTTTTTACATGCCACCGGCACGGGGCCAGTCAGGCGGTACTGACAATGACCTCGCTCGAATCTTTTTACACATGCCACCGGTACAGGTACCATTAAGGCGACATTGGTAACAATCATGCTCGAATGGTGCCCTTTTATGTGCCACCGGCACGGAGCCAGTTGCTGCTCTGGCAATGATCATGCTCAGATGGTGCTCATTTACATTATACACTATATCAGCTTGTATACCAGAAAGTACAATATGTCTTCACATATATTTTAGCTGTGGTGTTTGCTACATGTCGCAATAACTACGAAACCTAAGACCCTTAGTCCACCATGAGGTATCTGTACCATAAGTTTCATCATCAAGGACTATCACATAGTACAACAAACATGTTTCTCACAATTGACGCAAGGGATTCAAGTCCAGCTGACTGAGGTATCAGGCAGTTGGCTCCTAGAATGTTATGATTATGATGCAAGCTTCTTAATCATGGAGGCACATGGCCTAATGGTTAGAGCAGCAGACTCACGGTCGAGGGATCACGAGTTCGAATCTCAGACTGGGCGATGTGTGTGTTTATGAGCGAAACACCTCAGCTCCACACGGCTCCGGCAGAAGGTAATGGCAAACTTCTGCTGACTCTTTCGCCATAACTTTCTCTCACTCTTTCCTCCTGCATCTTGCAGCTCACCTGCGACGGACTGGCGTTCTGTCCAGGTGGGGAACCTATATGCCAAGAAAACCGGGAAACTGGCCCTATGAGCCAGGTGTGGTTCGAGAAGGAAGCTTCTTAATCCTTTAAAACTACAAGCATGTTTTAGCAGGTACAATTCAGTTTGACTACACACCTGTAAGTAACCAACCACATAGTTTTGTATGTAAACAACCTCGTGGTTTTGTATGTGTGGCTGAAAAATAACGATGTTTCTGTCAATTAGTAAACCACAAACAAAACCATATGTGGCCTCCACTTTTGAGTTTTCCAAGGGCACACCGAAACAAAATTGTGCCTGCTAAAGTGTATCTGCAGGTTTAAAGGGTTAACCACACACTATCCTTTTGCATGTATGC